>NW_025536456.1:0-57926 GCF_020615455.1 Coregonus clupeaformis
AAGTAAATGTTAACTACAAAGTAGCCTATGCCTGCCTGGCAGAATTATACCGTGATCATTTGCATCACTCCAGTTGCCATTTGTTCTACAGCAACACCGCTTAACCAAACAAAGGTCTCTTCCTGGTGCACGCTTGCATTTAAGGGTAACTACACCCCAAATCTAAATGTCTTACATTTTTCCCAGACCTCACAAATGGTCACCTGATAGGGTTTAAACATTGTTGTGGACATAGAACATCCAATTGTGCTGTTTTGCTATTAAAAAGGTGTACTTTTGAGAGCGAAAACCTGCCAAAACAGGGACAAACGGTCAACGGGGAAATCTAAACGGAGAAAAGGGAACTTGGGAATTAACGGAATCAGGCAAAACATTGAAGGGATTTGTATAGTGCCCTAATGGACTACAGACATTGACTGTCTCCTAGACTAAAAACAAAGGCTGCATGTACTGCCTATATTTTGAGGGAAACGCACTGTCCATTATTTGATTTGATCAGGGCAGGGCAGCACACACAAACTGCATTTAGTCCAATAACAATCCATGATATTATTAGGGTGATAAATAAAAAGGCAGTTGCTCCATGACACAAGAGCACGCTCTACTGGGACAAAAAGCTTACAGCACCTGGTATTCCCAGGCGGTCTCCCATCCAAGTACTAACCAGGCCCGACCCTGCTTAGCTTCCGAGATCGGACGAGATCGGGCGTATTCAGGCTGGTATGGCCGTAAGCGAGGGAACAACTCTTGGTACACTATATAAAGTCAATGTGTCACTCACTCTGAAAGGGACACAGAAACGTATCCACTTTGTGACACAAACTGAAGAAGCTCAACCCTTGCTTACATTTCCAAAAATATATATATATATATTTGAGTCTTGTTGGGGGGGGAAGAGGGCATATCCTATGTTGATTTATGACAAGTTCATTGACTAGGGCCCTATAAAATAGGCGTTGCGGACCGAATCACGGAATCCAGACATTAAACCGAAATTCAACAATATTCAAACATTTATTGAACTTAGTAAGAAATCAACTAAATCTATTCAACTTGTTAGAAAACGCATTCATTTGCCCAAGTCAATCATAAGACATGAACAAAATGCATCAGTGATTCGTATTTCCATGAACTTTCTGAAACGGCACAGGAATGCCCCTGTCTGTGTGCATGTGTGCGGTGCGCGCGTATGTCTACACTTTGTGTAGCCGTTAGCGATGATGCTAATGATAACCTTCTTCTGGTAGGGAAGGAATGGCTTTCCCCAAAACCTTCGCAAGTAAATGTTAACTACAAAGTAGCCTATGCCTGCCTGGCAGAATTATACCGTGATCATTTGCATCACTCCAGTTGCCATTTGTTCTACAGCAACACCGCTTAACCAAACAAAGGTCTCTTCCTGGTGCATGCTTGCATTTAAGGGTAACTACACCCCAAAATCTAAATGTCTTACATTTTTCCCAGACCTCACAAATGGTCACCTGATAGGGTTTAAACATTGTTGTGGACATAGAACATCCAATTGTGCTGTTTTGCTATTAAAAAGGTGTACTTTTGAGAGCGAAAACCTGCCAAAACAGGGACAAACGGTCAACGGGGAAATCTAAACGGAGAAAAGGGAACTTGGGAATTAACGGAATCAGGCAAAACATTGAAGGGATTGTATAGTGCCCTAATGGACTACAGACATTGACTGTCTCCTAGACTAAAAACAAAGGCTGCATGTACTGCCTATATTTTGAGGGAAACGCACTGTCCATTATTTGATTTGATTTGATCAGGGCAGGGCAGCACACAAACTGCATTTAGTCCAATAACAATCCATGATATTATTAGGGTGATAAATAAAAAGGCAGTTGCTCCATGACACAAGAGCACGCTCTACTGGGACAAAAGCTTACAGCACCTGGTATTCCCAGGCGGTCTCCCATCCAAGTACTAACCAGGCCCGACCCTGCTTAGCTTCCGAGATCAGACGAGATCGGGCGTATTCAGGCTGGTATGGCCGTAAGCGAGGGAACAACTCTTGGTACACTATATAAAGTCAATGTGTCACTCACTCTGAAAGGGACACAGAAACGTATCCACTTTGTGACACAAACTGAAGAAGCTCAACCCCTGCTTACATTTCCAAATATATATATATATATATTTGAGTCTTGTTGGGGGGGGAAGAGGGCATATCCTATGTTGATTTATGACAAGTTCATTGACTAGGGCCCTATAAAATAGGCGTTGCGGACCGAATCACGGAATCCAGACATTAAACCGAAATTCAACAATATTCAAACATTTATTGAACTTAGTAAGAAATCAACTAAATCTATTCAACTTGTTAGAAAACGCATTCATTTGCCCAAGTCAATCATAAGACATGAACAAAATGCATCAGTGATTCGTATTTCCATGAACTTTCTGAAACGGCACAGGAATGCCCCTGTCTGTGTGCATGTGTGCGGTGCGCGCGTATGTCTACACTTTGTGTAGCCGTTAGCGATGATGCTAATGATAACCTTCTTCTGGTAGGGAAGGAATGGCTTTCCCCAAAACCTTCGCAAGTAAATGTTAACTACAAAGTAGCCTATGCCTGCCTGGCAGAATTATACCGTGATCATTTGCATCACTCCAGTTGCCATTTGTTCTACAGCAACACCGCTTAACCAAACAAAGGTCTCTTCCTGGTGCATGCTTGCATTTAAGGGTAACTACACCCCAAAATCTAAATGTCTTACATTTTTCCCAGACCTCACAAATGGTCACCTGATAGGGTTTAAACATTGTTGTGGACATAGAACATCCAATTGTGCTGTTTTGCTATTAAAAAGGTGTACTTTTGAGAGCGAAAACCTGCCAAAACAGGGACAAACGGTCAACGGGGAAATCTAAACGGAGAAAAGGGAACTTGGGAATTAACGGAATCAGGCAAAACATTGAAGGGATTTGTATAGTGCCCTAATGGACTACAGACATTGACTGTCTCCTAGACTAAAAACAAAGGCTGCATGTACTGCCTATATTTTGAGGGAAACGCACTGTCCATTATTATTTGATTTGATCAGGGCAGGGAGCAGCACACAAACTGCATTTAGTCCAATAACAATCCATGATATTATTAGGGTGATAAATAAAAAGGCAGTTGCTCCATGACACAAGAGCACGCTCTACTGGGACAAAAGCTTACAGCACCTGGTATTCCCAGGCGGTCTCCCATCCAAGTACTAACCAGGCCCGACCCTGCTTAGCTTCCGAGATCGGACGAGATCGGGCGTATTCAGGCTGGTATGGCCGTAAGCGAGGGAACAACTCTTGGTACACTATATAAAGTCAATGTGTCACTCACTCTGAAAGGGACACAGAAACGTATCCACTTTGTGACACAAACTGAAGAAGCTCAACCCCTTGCTTACATTTCCAATATATATATATATATTTGAGTCTTGTTGGGGGGGAAGAGGGCATATCCTATGTTGATTTATGACAAGTTCATTGACTAGGGCCCTATAAAATAGGCGTTGCGGACCGAATCACGGAATCCAGACATTAAACCGAAATTCAACAATATTCAAACATTTATTGAACTTAGTAAGAAATCAACTAAATCTATTCAACTTGTTAGAAAACGCATTCATTTGCCCAAGTCAATCATAAGACATGAACAAAATGCATCAGTGATTCGTATTTCCATGAACTTTCTGAAACGGCACAGGAATGCCCCTGTCTGTGTGCATGTGTGCGGTGCGCGCGTATGTCTACACTTTGTGTAGCCGTTAGCGATGATGCTAATGATAACCTTCTTCTGGTAGGGAAGGAATGGCTTTCCCCAAAACCTTCGCAAGTAAATGTTAACTACAAAGTAGCCTATGCCTGCCTGGCAGAATTATACCGTGATCATTTGCATCACTCCAGTTGCCATTTGTTCTACAGCAACACCGCTTAACCAAACAAAGGTCTCTTCCTGGTGCATGCTTGCATTTAAGGGTAACTACACCCCAAAATCTAAATGTCTTACATTTTTCCCAGACCTCACAAATGGTCACCTGATAGGGTTTAAACATTGTTGTGGACATAGAACATCCAATTGTGCTGTTTTGCTATTAAAAAGGTGTACTTTTGAGAGCGAAAACCTGCCAAAACAGGGACAAACGGTCAACGGGGAAATCTAAACGGAGAAAAGGGAACTTGGGAATTAACGGAATCAGGCAAAACATTGAAGGGATTGTATAGTGCCCTAATGGACTACAGACATTGACTGTCTCCTAGACTAAAAACAAAGGCTGCATGTACTGCCTATATTTTGAGGGAAACGCACTGTCCATTATTTGATTTGATCAGTGACAGGGCAGGGCAGCACACAAACTGCATTTAGTCCAATAACAATCCATGATATTATTAGGGTGATAAATAAAAAGGCAGTTGCTCCATGACACAAGAGCACGCTCTACTGGGACAAAAGCTTACAGCACCTGGTATTCCCAGGCGGTCTCCCATCCAAGTACTAACCAGGCCCGACCCTGCTTAGCTTCCGAGATCGGACGAGATCGGGCGTATTCAGGCTGGTATGGCCGTAAGCGAGGGAACAACTCTTGGTACACTATATAAAGTCAATGTGTCACTCACTCTGAAAGGGACACAGAAACGTATCCACTTTGTGACACAAACTGAAGAAGCTCAACCCCTGCTTACATTTCCAATATATATATATATATATATATTTGAGTCTTGTTGGGGGGGAAGAGGGCATATCCTATGTTGATTTATGACAAGTTCATTGACTAGGGCCCTATAAAATAGGCGTTGCGGACCGAATCACGGAATCCAGACATTAAACCGAAATTCAACAATATTCAAACATTTATTGAACTTAGTAAGAAATCAACTAAATCTATTCAACTTGTTAGAAAACGCATTCATTTGCCCAAGTCAATCATAAGACATGAACAAAATGCATCAGTGATTCGTATTTCCATGAACTTTCTGAAACGGCACAGGAATGCCCCTGTCTGTGTGCATGTGTGCGGTGCGCGCGTATGTCTACACTTTGTGTAGCCGTTAGCGATGATGCTAATGATAACCTTCTTCTGGTAGGGAAGGAATGGCTTTCCCCAAAACCTTCGCAAGTAAATGTTAACTACAAAGTAGCCTATGCCTGCCTGGCAGAATTATACCGTGATCATTTGCATCACTCCAGTGGCCATTTGTTCTACAGCAACACCGCTTAACCAAACAAAGGTCTCTTCCTGGTGCATGCTTGCATTTAAGGGTAACTACACCCCAAAATCTAAATGTCTTACATTTTTCCCAGACCTCACAAATGGTCACCTGATAGGGTTTAAACATTGTTGTGGACATAGAACATCCAATTGTGCTGTTTTGCTATTAAAAAGGTGTACTTTTGAGAGCGAAAACCTGCCAAAACAGGGACAAACGGTCAACGGGGAAATCTAAACGGAGAAAAGGGAACTTGGGAATTAACGGAATCAGGCAAAACATTGAAGGGATTGTATAGTGCCCTAATGGACTACAGACATTGACTGTCTCCTAGACTAAAAACAAAGGCTGCATGTACTGCCTATATTTTGAGGGAAACGCACTGTCCATTATTTGATTTGATCAGGGCAGGGCAGGGCAGCACACAAACTGCATTTAGTCCAATAACAATCCATGATATTATTAGGGTGATAAATAAAAGGCAGTTGCTCCATGACACAAGAGCACGCTCTACTGGGACAAAAGCTTACAGCACCTGGTATTCCCAGGCGGTCTCCCATCCAAGTACTAACCAGGCCCGACCCTGCTTAGCTTCCGAGATCGGACGAGATCGGGCGTATTCAGGCTGGTATGGCCGTAAGCGAGGGAACAACTCTTGGTACACTATATAAAGTCAATGTGTCACTCACTCTGAAAGGGACACAGAAACGTATCCACTTTGTGACACAAACTGAAGAAGCTCAACCCCTGCTTACATTTCCAATATATATATATATATATATATTTGAGTCTTGTTGGGGGGGAAGAGGGCATATCCTATGTTGATTTATGACAAGTTCATTGACTAGGGCCCTATAAAATAGGCGTTGCGGACCGAATCACGGAATCCAGACATTAAACCGAAATTCAACAATATTCAAACATTTATTGAACTTAGTAAGAAATCAACTAAATCTATTCAACTTGTTAGAAAACGCATTCATTTGCCCAAGTCAATCATAAGACATGAACAAAATGCATCAGTGATTCGTATTTCCATGAACTTTCTGAAACGGCACAGGAATGCCCCTGTCTGTGTGCATGTGTGCGGTGCGCGCGTATGTCTACACTTTGTGTAGCCGTTAGCGATGATGCTAATGATAACCTTCTTCTGGTAGGGAAGGAATGGCTTTCCCCAAAACCTTCGCAAGTAAATGTTAACTACAAAGTAGCCTATGCCTGCCTGGCAGAATTATACCGTGATCATTTGCATCACTCCAGTTGCCATTTGTTCTACAGCAACACCGCTTAACCAAACAAAGGTCTCTTCCTGGTGCACGCTTGCATTTAAGGGTAACTACACCCCAAAATCTAAATGTCTTACATTTTTCCCAGACCTCACAAATGGTCACCTGATAGGGTTTAAACATTGTTGTGGACATAGAACATCCAATTGTGCTGTTTTGCTATTAAAAAGGTGTACTTTTGAGAGCGAAAACCTGCCAAAACAGGGACAAACGGTCAACGGGGAAATCTAAACGGAGAAAAGGGAACTTGGGAATTAACGGAATCAGGCAAAACATTGAAGGGATTGTATAGTGCCCTAATGGACTACAGACATTGACTGTCTCCTAGACTAAAAACAAAGGCTGCATGTACTGCCTATATTTTGAGGGAAACGCACTGTCCATTATTTGATTTGATTAGGGCAGGGCAGGGCAGCACACAAACTGCATTTAGTCCAATAACAATCCATGATATTATTAGGGTGATAAATAAAAGGCAGTTGCTCCATGACACAAGAGCACGCTCTACTGGGACAAAAGCTTACAGCACCTGGTATTCCCAGGCGGTCTCCCATCCAAGTACTAACCAGGCCCGACCCTGCTTAGCTTCCGAGATCAGACGAGATCGGGCGTATTCAGGCTGGTATGGCCGTAAGCGAGGGAAGCAACTCTTGGTACACT
This sequence comes from Coregonus clupeaformis, assembly GCF_020615455.1. Lineage (NCBI taxonomy): Eukaryota > Metazoa > Chordata > Actinopteri > Salmoniformes > Salmonidae > Coregonus > Coregonus clupeaformis. The sequence goes on from NW_025536456.1 coordinate 7,155, forward strand.
ATATAAAGTCAATGTGTCACTCACTCTGAAAGGGACACAGAAACGTATCCACTTTGTGACACAAACTGAAGAAGCTCAACCCCTTGCTTACATTTCCAAATATATATATATATATATATTTGAGTCTTGTTGGGGGGGAAGAGGGCATATCCTATGTTGATTTATGAAAAGTTCATTGACTAGGGCCCTATAAAATAGGCGTTGCGGACCGAATCACGGAATCCAGACATTAAACCGAAATTCAACAATATTCAAACATTTATTGAACTTAGTAAGAAATCAACTAAATCTATTCAACTTGTTAGAAAACGCATTCATTTGCCCAAGTCAATCATAAGACATGAACAAAATGCATCAGTGATTCGTATTTCCATGAACTTTCTGAAACGGCACAGGAATGCCCCTGTCTGTGTGCATGTGTGCGGTGCGCGCGTATGTCTACACTTTGTGTAGCCGTTAGCGATGATGCTAATGATAACCTTCTTCTGGTAGGGAAGGAATGGCTTTCCCCAAAACCTTCGCAAGTAAATGTTAACTACAAAGTAGCCTATGCCTGCCTGGCAGAATTATACCGTGATCATTTGCATCACTCCAGTGGCCATTTGTTCTACAGCAACACCGCTTAACCAAACAAAGGTCTCTTCCTGGTGCACGCTTGCATTTAAGGGTAACTACACCCCAAAATCTAAATGTCTTACATTTTTCCCAGACCTCACAAATGGTCACAAATGGCTTTGTAGAGCAGTCTGTGCTGTGCTGTGGTCGGGAGAGGTTGTGTTTTCTCTAGCAGGAGGTAAGCTTGAGGTAAGCTTGGCTTCTTATATGGTGTTGAGTAAACCTTAAACCATGCATTTGATCGTAGGTAGGTAGTTGTAGTTAGGTATTGTAGGTAGTTTATTTAGGTAGTTATTGTAGGTTTCCGTAGGTAATTATTGTAGGTAAGTATTGTTTACGGCGGAGCCCGGAGAAAGCACGAGGCTAGCTAGCTAGCGGGTAGCTACTGGTAACGTTTAGCAACGGTGGAGAGTTGTTTCCAATGTTAATGTGCTAGCTAGCCAACGTTTAATTTTTGCTGCGTTATGAAAGGAACTAGACACGGACACGAATTATCTGTTTAGTGTGTTAACACACTATTGGTAGTTTGTTGTAACCAAGTATTGGTGCTAAACTGTGTGTTATTGGATGCTAGCATGCTAGTTAGCCATGGCGTCATAGTTAGGCATCGTGGGCTGTTGTGGGTAGTTACTGTAGGTTAGCATTGTTTTTCGGCGGTGCCGGGTCTAGCACGAAGCTAGCTAGCTAGCCGTTCTTCAAACAAAGTCAACACAGTGGCCATTGCTAGCTAGCCAACACGACCAGCTAACTGTACTGTAGTAGCTAAATACAATATACTTATGCTAGCTAGCCAACCTTTAATTATTGCTGCGTTATGAAAGGAACTAGACACGGACGCGAATGATCTGTTTAGTGTGTTAACACACTATTGGTAGTCTGTTGTAACCAAGTATTGGTGCTAAACTGTGTGTTATTGGATGCTAGCATGCTAGTTAGCTATGGTGTCATAGTTAGGCATCGTGGGCTGTTGTGGGTAGTTAATGTAGGTTGGCATTGTCTTCGGTGTAGCACGTTACTGCTATCTTCAACTTAATGGTGCCCACTTTATCTGGGATGGAGTCTCCTCTCCATCTCTCCAGATTTGACATCACACTGGCTAGAGGAACCTGGTGTACCCGCCACCCGCCAGTAGCTGTCATTTGATTTGAACTGTCTAATCAGAGACTTCAACACATTAGTTCCCACAATGAGTTCATCAACCTGCCCATCAACAATAAGCACTGGGACTACATAACAGAAGCCATAAAGTTGAATTTTTAAGTCACACATGCCCACTGGGCTAGTTTGTTCCCACCACAACCCACCAGGATGATGTCTGAAGGAGCTAGAAAGTTCCCCTCTACCACTCCTGCCTCCCTCAACCGAGGTACAATATCTGCGCGCAGAGTAGTAGCCATGGACCCACTATCTAACATCCCCTTCAGCTCAACTTTATCCTGTACTAGCACAGTGGTGTAAAACAAACTGTCATTCTGATTGTGTTCTGAAAAATGACTGTGTTGTTCTTGGGTACTGACTCACAAAAGTAAGAATAAACAGATTGGATATCATCATCAGTGGAGAAAAAATAAGAATGCCCCACATTGCCCTCATTTAGCAGACGCTCTTATCCAGAGCGACTTACAGTTAGTGCATACGTTATTAATTTTTTTCATACCCCCCGTGGGAATCGAACCCACAACCCTGGCGTTGCAAACACCATGCTCTACGAACTGAGCCGGCCATTCCCTCCACTACCCTAGGCGATGCTGGTCCAATTGTGCGCCGCCCCATGGGTCTCCCGGTCGCGGCCGGCTACGACAGAGCCTGGATTCGAACCAGGATCTCTAGTGGCACAGCTAGCACTGCGATGTAGTGCCTTAGACCACTGCGCCACTCACAGACTGAGTATTGCTGACCAGAGCCTTCTCTAACAAAGTCAAAACTTTCTTTAACGTCCCACCCTCAGATACAGATGGTACCTGGTCTGGTTCACGGCCACATTGAGAAAAAGATGACACATTAGGTCTTTTCACAGGACCCACTCCCTCCTGAGGGCAGTCAAAAACAGCAGCAACCTGCTGTGAAAGTTGTGTTCTACATGCTTTACGTTCCCTTAACAGTTCATCCAACCGATCCTGTACCTCACTGGCTGTCCAGTCATGAATGGGTTTGCTCTTGAACACTTGGGCCAACTCTTTATCAGGACAGTTGCGTACAAACATGACTGCCAACTCTGAGCACTGATTGGGTAAGGTCCTGCCCTCACTCACAAGGTACTGTTCGGCTGCCTCTGCAGCTTTGTTAAGCCTAATCCAGAAATCTATTGGACCCTCATTAGCATATGGTTTGATTGAATAGAAATCAGCTAATGGCATACCTGAGCAGACAGTATCCCCAAAGTGTTGCTTGAAAACACTGAACACCGCCTTAACATCTGTGACAACAAGGTTGTTACGCTTCCAGACTTTGGTCACATCCCGTGCTCTCCCCATGAGCCTAGACATCACCTCCCCAACATTCCCAGACCCAGTGTAACCCCTCTTCTCTAGGTAGACTTCCATTAACTCCTCCCACTCCAGGACAGAGTACTTATCTGAGCCATCACCCCTAAAAAGAGGTGGAGCACTAACATCTGACTTCACAACCAGATTCAGCTTGGACGCATCAATAAAGGTTGACCCACACTGCTCAGGCAGGGGAAACTGCTGGGGTTGGTGAGGGGGACGGGCAGGAGAAAGACTTGAAACCCCAGGCTGCAGTAAACTCGCTCTGATAGATTCTCCTATCTCTGAACCAATCTGCTTAATAAGGTCACTAAGCTGACTCGGAGGCGTCCCATTATCACCGAGTACTGTGGATGATGGTACATCAAAAGACAGAGGTGGGATACCCTGGTCAGGTGGAACAAACATGTAGCATATTCATTAGATACAGGTATTCGTGCCTCCCAGTGCTTGCAAACTCAGGACTAGCAAACGCTCTACTACAAGGAGCTGACTGTACAATTGGTGTAAATGGAAGGACACCCCTCCCTCTACCCACACTAAAATCCACAGCATAACACGTCTTATGGATTTGAGAATCTTCCATGGCTCAACAGAGCACTAAAATACAATGTAATTTAGTGCATTCAAATACCAAAAAAAATTAATGCAATAAACAAATTCATCCAAAACATACAAATAAGCACGAATACCTGTATCTAATGAATATGCTACATTCACTTTCACTGTTTACAGTATATATTCACTTACAGTAAGCCATCAACAAATTCACATGCGCAGGTCGTGCACCTCATCCACATGCACAGCTCCGGCGGTCGGCTTGAGCTGACCAGTCGGCAGGTCACGTAATTAGGACACTGCCACAACTGGAATTCTGATGGTTGGATAATTTTTATTCGACCTGCACACGAAGAGACAACACACAATATGTTAGCTCTTGGTGCAGCCACAGCTCTCGGGCACCTTGCTAGTTGAAGGTCAGGCAAAAATGAACAGGTGCTGCATGCACACATTCAGTGCCTAACAACACACTATACAATACAAGTAAAATGATATACAACATAATTCTGACAAAATAAATGACATACCTGTACACGAAGAGACAACACACAATAGCTTAGCCCTTGGTGCAGCCACAGCTCTCGGGCACCTGCGTGAGCACATAGAAACTCACTCAAACACTGACCCAAATACTCCCGAGTTACAATAGGTACCCTAATTAGCGAGCTCGGTGAAAGTTGTTAACATACATCTTTATATTGTCCACATTGTAACAAAACCTGTAGTTGCGTAACAGCACTTTGTGTAACTTTACCACAGTTTTATATCGACAAATTACGGCGCCAAGGACAACATACCTTGCTAGTTGAAGGTCAGGCAAAAGAGAACAATAAGAGGGTACATAAATACAGATAACCCGCGATGGACCAAACCAAAATATACACAACTTTTACAATTAGGTGTATTTGCAATATAGATACATAAAAATGTTTGCACACCAAAAAATAACATTAGCTATGCAGCTTTAATTAAATAAAGAAACCACATTGAATTATTATTATTATTAACTTATTAACATCCCCTCTTGACCTGGCCTACTTGAACTGTCCTTGTGTGCAATTTGGTGCATAATCTAGGGGAACAACATCACACTACTACACATATAATTCAAGTCATACCTTTATTGTCATTCATGCTCTTATTTTTAACCTAGTAGTTTTGCAAAAGTGTAACCTGCGTCAATTCTAGGAAATATTGGAATAACGTGCTTAAGAGGAGCCCTGACACGCACAACAGGATAACACAACTACCACATTTTCAATTGACAATCATTGATTTAAATGGATGTGGTCAATAGATTTGTATAGGCATATATACTAATTTAATTTAACTTGTAAGCCAAGGTTGGATTAGTAGGTCTATGCAACATGCACCTGGATAACCGCGTCATGAATCGGAACGGGCTCCAACGTCCTCATATACACATTATGACAAAATAAAGATCTTAATATTTCACGAAATAAAGACATAGAAGAAAACAGGTTCTAGAAACTCAATTTCTCCATGGCAATAGAATGTAAACATGTAAATTGCGCCAAACATATCCAAATATCGCCTACAACTCAATTCTCAGCGCAGCATATTGGACGACTCCACAGGCATTGATCATTCGCGACTTTAAGTCATTCCTGTTATCTCTAGAGCATCCCGTATATTTATAGCGCTGCATTTCGTCCCCCTCTGACCATGGATAGGGTTGGGAGCATTCCTGAGTTCACTTATGGTCCCACTAAGGTAATCTTAGGAGATATTCCTTTTGGCATACTGTAAATGCCTGTGCATAATGTACCTAATAAAGCATAATTGTTTTAATTATCTTCAAAGGAATTCTGTAGAAGCAGCCTTTATTTTCAGACTCTGCAGGCCTGCTGGGAGGAAGCATATTACAATAAACAGGTAAGATTCATCCCACAAAAAAAGTAACCACAGAAAAAAAGAGATAGATTTAATCCCAAAACAAGAGTTTTATTTCAAGACAGTTTAGAGAAGATGGTCATAAGAGTTTTTAATATGACTTGCAAATTGTGAGACATGAGCAGTTGTGAAATGTGCGAGAGGCCCTTCTGAAAGCACATTATATGGTCTTTAGTGGCACGGTCTCACACCTTACCTCATCTTGCAGAAGAAGTTCATGGTCCACTATCTGCTGCTCCAGAGTCGAGGCCAGGTCTCGCCCCATGTCACCATGGAGCACATGAGCGACTGGCTGGTGTCTCAGGGCAAAAAATCCCTTAGGGAGAGGTGAGTACCACGTCAGCTCTCACCTTCACTGCCATTCTCTGTCACCAGCAGCACTCCAGGAGGTGTGGGTAAAATAAACAACAGATAAATAGGAAGCCAGGAAAGTTGAAATGCTTTGTGTTTTATTTGAAGGGTGTGGAAGGAAACCCTGGAGGAGGGGAACGAACTCGCTCGGCTGGTAAGAGAATGAGAGTTAGAGACTTAGACTATCAGTCAGTGAGCTCCTTTCTAGCCTTTCAACAACTAGTCAGTACAGCAGAATATATCTGTTGTGAAATTACACTAATGGGACTTCCTGTTTCCTACGGCAGACCTGGGAAGTAAACACCTGCCTAAAAATGATTGACATGGAGCACAAGGCTGTCTGCAAGCTCCGCCGCTCTATGCACACCACCTCTCCAGCTGGCGCTGACATGTGAGTTCCATGTACTGCCCTGCATACAGCTTGCTCCATTCATCTACACATCTGGAGCTATGCAGAAAATAACTAGGGCAGTGTTCTCTGTGTGAACATTGCACATCGTTTAGCTTTCTCTGCTGCTTTTTGTTGATTTCAGCGACCCCCAAGGTCCACATCATCGTGGAGAGAGCTGTGAGGAGCATTCTGGACAAGCTGTCCAATAAGCCCTGTAGCAACCTGCTCAGCCCATCCCAGGTGGTGGTGGAGCTGGTGCCTAGGATCCTCCTGGCCCTGTGGCTTCAGCCAGAGGAAGGCCATTCAGATCACCCCATCCTCCTAAGCGGGATGGCTGTGAGTATGGTGGTGGCCGTAGGGGAGAAGCTCTCCAACACGTTGAAGGCCTCTTCTCCTCACACCCCTTTCTCCCGGGCTGCTGCTTTTGACTCTGTGAGGTCGATCCTCGGGAGAATCAGCCAGTCCTTCTCCCTGGATGACCTCAAGACCCCCCTTTTTTATGAGCTCTGTCTGTGCCTTTGTGGCGGACGAGGTGAAAAGCTACTTCCAGCCTACTGCAGACACCCTGCGAGTTCCCCCTGTCCTAGTGGTGGCCTTCTCCGCCACACTACCAGCTGATATCCAAGCAGGTGAGTAGCACTCATAGAAAGCACTCTGACAGATGCCTTTTGTCATGACATCCTGGTGCCTTGTAGTAGTAGAGCCAATCAGGATTTTAATTGTCACCCCTAACACAGATGCAGACCAGGCTTCTTCCCACCTGGAGGTTGTGGAAATCCCCCATAACACAGAGGCAGACCCAGCTTCTTCCCACCCGGAGGTTGTGGACATCACCCCTAACACAGAGAAAGACCCGGCTTCTGCCCACCTGGAGGTTGAGGGATTCACCCCTAACACAGAGTTTGACCCAGCTTCTCCCCACCTAGATGTTGTTGACATCACCTGTAGCAGAGAGGAAGAACCGGCTTCTTCCCACATAGTGGTTTTGGACATCACCCCTAACACAGAGGCACACCTGGCTTCTTCCCACCTGGAGGTTGCTGACAAAACCCGTAGCACAGAGGCAGACCCGGTATCTTACCACCTGGAAGTTGAGGACATCACCCCTAACACAGAGGCACACCTGGCTTCTTCCCATCAGGAGCTTGTGGACATCACCCCAAACACAGAGGCAGACCCGGGTTCTTCCCACCTAGAGATTGCGGTCATCAACCCTAACAAAGAGATACACCTGGCTTCTTTCCACCTGGAGGTTGTGAACGTCACCCCTAACACAGAGGCTGAGACGGTTTCTACCCACCTGAAGTTTGTGGACATCACCCCTAACACAGAGTCAGACCCTGCTTCTTCCCACCGTATGGTTGTTGACATCACCCATAACTCAGAGGCAGACCCAGCATCTTCCCACCTGGAGGTTGTGGACATCACCCCTAACACAGAGGCAGACCCGGCTTCTTCTCACCTGGAGGTTGTGGACATCACCCCTAACAAAGAGGCACACCTTGCTTCTTCCCACCTGGAGGTTGTGGACATCACCCCTAACAAAGAGGCACACCTGGCTTCTTCCCACAAGGAGCTTGTGGACATCACCCCTAACACAGAGGCTGAGACGGCTTCTACCCACCTGAAGTTTGTGGTCATCACCCCTAACACAGAGTTAGACCCGGCTTCTTCCTATCAGGAGGTTGTGGAAACCACCCCTAACACAGAGACAGACCCGGCTTCTTCCCACCTGGAGCTTGTGGACATCACCCCAAACACAGAGGCAGACCCGGCTTCTTCCCACCTAGAGATTGCGGACATCAATTCTAACAAAGAGGCACACCTGGCTTCTTCCCACCTGGAGGTTGTGAACATCACCCCTAACAAAGAGGCAGATCCTGCTTCTTCCCACCTGGAGTTTGTGGACATCACCCCTAACACAGATGCAGACCCGGCTTCTTACCACCTAGAGGTTGTGGACATCACCCCAAACACAGAGGCAGATCCTGCTTCTTCCCACCTGGAGCTTGTGGACCTCACCCCTAACACAGATGCATACCCTGCTTCTTCACTCTTGGAGGTTGTGGACGTCACACCTGAAGAAAAGCCTCTCATGGTGGCCGTCTACGCCACTCTGCCATCTGACATCCAAGCAGGTGAGTAAGACTTATAGAAAGCACTCTGACAGGTGCCGTTCATCATGATAACATGTAAAGTGTTGGTCCCATGTTTCATGAGCTGAAATAAAAGATCCCATTCAACTGGCCAGTGTTTAGAACCTACGGTTTGCATTTATTTACATTCTGTCCCGCTTTTGTCCCTTTCCAGAGGATGATGCTGTGGTCACCCTGGACGTCACCCCACACGTCACCAAGGACGTGACCCTGGATGTTCCATCCAGGGCGAGGAAAGGGGCAGTCCAGCGTTTTTTTTGCAGGCTTTGGAGGGCAGTGTGCTGCTGCGCTTGCCACAAGGAAGAGGAGGAACAATATTAACTATTCATTAGACCAGAAACAGGATTGAACCATATACCATTAAATTCTTTGCATTATAGTTGCCTTCAATTCTGATTTTCTTCTGTTTAATTCTTAATTAATTTCAGAACATTTCTCTAAACTTTGTGGAGTAGGTTGTATAAATAGGTGGGAAACATCCCAATCCCAATTTTAATGCTTTTAATAATTAACTTATTACATTTTTTTTAGATGTATTATTTGACAAAAAAGTGGAGGGCGCGACAAAAAAACTTTAATCATCATAGAAAACTCTTGCTCACTATTAAAAATGCATTGTTTTATTTAAGCAAGGTTAAAAGATTAACGTTTCGGCCTAGTCTATGACAATATGCAAGTTGTGTTTGCCCAGTTAAAGGGGGACCCAGACTCACCCTGGTTCTTGAGGGTTGCAGACACTGAATAATTATCATTTGAAATAAATGGCACTTTTCAAGTCTTGACTAAAAATCTTTAATGAATATGAATTTAAATACAATTGACTTGAGGATCAGAGCAGGCAGGCTGACTGGCTTGCCCTGAAGGCCCTCTGCCTCTACCTCTGTGTGGTTAATCTCAGCCAAGAGGTTGTATGGGTTGTCTGTCTCTCTCTGGGTGTGAATCACTATCACTATGACCTCTCGCTCCGCCTGCCCGTTGGCCTGATTAGAAGGCTTCCCCTCTCATTCCTTGTTCACAGGAGCAGGGGTGATGGCATCCGGGGTAACCTCCTCCTCTCCTGTATCTAACCCATCTTTCTGGCTGTGAGTTCGACTGAGGTCACTCGTTCTCTCTCCCAGGGTGTTGGATAGTTTCTCCTCCTCTGTGTCTTGTGTATTTTCTACATTGTAGAATAATAGTGAAGACATCAAAACTATTAAATAACACATATGGCATCATGTAGTAACCCAAAATGTGTTACACATATCAAAATATATTTCAGATTTGAGATTCTTCAAAGTAGCCACCCTTTGCCTTGATCACAGCTTTGTACATACAGAATAATACGAAATGTTCTGAGACCAGGTTGCGCTTTCACCTCCCCCGGTAAGAGGGGAATAAGGCAACCTCAGAGTTACATTCAAGGATACTTTATTGACACACACGGATGAAATGGACATGGAAAGGTAGTGGAATGATAGTGGTCCTGTAATGGACAGATAACAGGGGTAATGAATATGCACAATATCTGATAGCACAAGTAGAGCAACAACGCTATTAACAAAGGAAGGGCTGTATTAATGGCATAATGCTACCTGCGGAGTATTACACAACACAGTAAAACACAGAGAGGCAACTTACAATAGGCAATGGTAGTAAATATAAAGAACAACAAGTAAGAATGATATACATGTTACAAACTCACTTTGTGCACGTACACTATCCCACGGTATATCTGTGCATTCAAATTGTCATCGATAAATGCAATTGTGTTCATTGTCTGTAGCTTATGCCTGCCCATACCATAACCCCACTGCCACCATGGAGCATTCACAACGTTGACATCAGCCAACAGCTCGCCCATACGCTGCTTTACAAGTGGTCTGAAGTCGTGAGGCCAGTTAGAAGTACTGCCAAATTCTCTAAAGCCGCCTTGGCTTATGGTTGAGAAATTAACATAAACATATCTGTTAACAGCTCTGGTGGACATTCCTGCAGTCCGTAAGCCAATTGCACGCTGCCTCAAAACTTGAAACATCTGTGCATTGTGTTGTGTGACAAAACTGCACATTTTAGAGTGGCATTTTATTATCCTCAGCACAAGGTGCACCTGTGTAATTATCATGCTGTTTAATCAGCTTCTTGATATGCCATATTTGTCAGGTGGATGGATTATCTTGGCAAAGGAGAAATGCTCGCTTACAGGGATGAAAACAAATTTGTGCACACAATTTGAGAAAAATAAGCTTTTTGTGCGAACAAAATATTTCACGCTTTTATTTCAGCTCATGAAACATGGGACCAACACTTTACATATTGCGTTAATATTTTTGTTCAGTGTAGTTATTAGGTTGGGAGAATGGGATCCTATCTGGGCTAGCTAAAGCCAACTTCATGGTTAGTAGTATGACAGAGAAAAAATAACAAGACAAATTTAAACATCACAAATCTGAGGGGGCAGGTGACCCTGTGCCCCCTTTGGGCATGACGTCTCTGCTATCAACCACATCATTCTGTCTCCGTGAATATTCAAAACAGACACATTCATTCAGGTCTGGTACAGTTCCTACCATATAGATCAGGGATGGACAATTCCTGTCCTTGGGGGGCCGGAGTGGTGTCACACTTTTTTTAGCACACTCTAGGAGCTCAGATGCAATAATTTAATAACCTAATAACCAAAGTTTCGACAGACAAGCTGTCTTCATCAGGGTATCCTGACGTTGGTTATTAAGTTATTAAATTATTGCATCTGAGCTCCTAGAGTGTGCGGCTCTCCTTTTCTTTTTCAAGTGTTCTACTCCGATAGCCAGCACCTCGCCTAAATAGGTGTGCGTTTCTTTCGCCTCCATATTAATCTGGTACTGGTCCTACCATATAGATCAGGCATGGACAATTCCAGTCCTTGGGGGTCGGAGTGGTGTCACACTTTTTCCCCATCCCTAGCAAACACAGCTGATTAAACTTATTGCATTCTAAACTGAAGCCCATGAGTAATTGATTATTAGAGTCAAATGTGTTAGCTGGGGCTGGGGAACAAGTGTAACACCAATCAGGTCCCGAGGACTGGAGTTGCCCATCCCTGATATAGATGCTCTGTTTGCACACATCGAGGGATGTGGTGACAGTGGAGACAAGGGAACACACATAAACAGCTTTGTCCTTTTAGAAGGTCGTCATAATCCTTACATAAATATGATGTGTATGCAAGAAATGCAGAGCCACTTCCAAAAACATATTGACAGAGTCTAGTATCTAGTAATCTAATCAATTAGTTTTCAACCCCTTTGTTATGGCAAGCCTAAATAATCTCAGGAGTAAAAATGTGCTTAACAAGTCACATAATCAGTTAGATGGACTCACTATGTGTGCAATAATAGTGATTTTCAAATGACTACATAATCTCTGTACCCCACACATACAATTATCTATAAGGTCCCTCAGTCCAGCAGTGAATTTGAAACATAGATTCAACCACAAAGACCAGGGAGGTTTTCCAATGCCTCGCAAAGTAGGGCACCTTTTGGTAGATGGGTACAATTAAAGCAGACATTGAATATTCCTTTGAGCATGGTGAAGGTATTAATTACGCTTTGGATGGTGTATTAATACACCCAGTCACTACAAAAATACAGGCGTCCTTCCTAACTCAGCTGCAGGAGAGGAAGGAAAACTATCAGGGATTTCACCATGAGGCCAATGGTGGCTTTAAAACAGTTAGAAAGTTTAATGGCTTTGATAGGAGAAAACTGAGGATGAATCATCAACATTGTAGTTACTCCACAATACTAACCTAATTGACAGAGTATGCACTCACTAACTGTAAGTCGCTCTGGATAAGAGCGTCTGCTAAATGACTAAAATGTAAATGTAAAAGAAGGAAACCTTACATGCATTGTGTTTGCAATAAGGCACTAAAGTAAAACTGCAAATAATGTGGCAAAGAAATTAACTTTATGTCCTGAATACAAAGTGTAATGTTTGGGGCAAATCCAACACAACACATCACTGAGTACCACTCTTCATATTTCCAAGCATGGTGGTGGCTGCATCATGTTATGGGTATGCATGTCATTGGCAAGGACTAGAGACTTTTTTAGGATAAAAAGAAACAGAATAGAGCTAAGTACAGTCAGAATCCTAGAGGAAAACCTGGTTCAGTCTGCTTTCCAACAGACACTGGGAGACAAATTCCCTCTTCAGCAGGACAATAACCTAAAACACAAGGCCAAATATTCACTGGAGTTGCTTACCAAGATGACATTGAATGTTCCTGAGTGGCTTAGTTACAGTTTTGACTTAATTTGGCTTGAAAACTTATGGCAAAAAAAAAAATGGCTGTCTATATAATGTATATTGCATATATTTTACAATCCAGTTGTGCAAAGCTCTTGGAGACTTACCCAGAAAGACACAGCTTTAATCGACTCAGGGGTGTGAATACTTATATAAATGAGATATTTCTGTATTTCATTTCCAATACATTTGCAAAAATTTCAAAAACGTGTTTTCACTTTGTCATTATGGGGTATTGTATGTAGCTGCGTGAGAGAAAATATTATAATTGAATCCATTTTGAATTCAGGCTGTAAGAAAACAACATGTGGAATAAGTTAAGGGGTATGAATACTTTCTGAATGTACTGTATATCTGCAAGAAAATGATAAATATGTGAATGTTTGAAAGGGGGTCATATAAACATTGCCTTATTTATATTTTTACAGACAATATTAAGTGAATTCTGTCTGAAATAGTCATGCTATAATGGGCATAGTTTCTCAGACCAAATTTCCATTCTGGCTGAAACAAAGCAATCTGATCATGCTCCAGTCAAATATAGCTATAGGGAATGCCTATACATTGTCCAATCTCCTTCCACACATTGATTTCATTCTTCGCATCTTTATTCAGAAACAAACAAACTTGAAATTAAGTGCTGTTTCAGTGTCTTGTTGCAGGTTGTGCAATGTTCAAAAGTGTGTGTGATATTAGCATTAACTTGTGTGTGTGGTGTCAAGTGTGGATGGTCCTATGTATGCAAATAGCCGAGATTGGATATTTCAGCACCATGGACAGCAGCGACATTGGGATAGCGAGATCTGTAATTCAGCAACACATGACACTGGATAGCGGCTGTCTCAGGTGAACTTGGCATTGGGAAAATCCCATCTAATAGGAAACGAGGCATAGGAGGCAAAAAGACTGAAGGAGAAGACTCCCACAGGAACTCTATGCTTAACTGTTCTGCCACATTCATTTCAAATGTTACATTTTTCGATTTGTAAATAAAAGGGAACACATCTGCAAATAATGTAAATTGACTTTTCTAACTACACTGTACAGCTTTAGTGTGTCTGTGTGTCATAGGTACAACTGCAAGCAATTCGCTTCTCAAATCCTTCTCAAATGTCTGTTTAATGTGAGAAACTAAATTAAAAACAACCGTTAGACTAATACAATGCGTACTGTCACAAATTATTACTATTCCCAACAAGACAACGAAGTGATGGTCTTTACCCACCATGGAGACTTATAAAGTCTACTTCCCCCCCACCAAAAGTTCCCACGCAGAGCGATGTTGTTTACTACATCATTATGCATATGCAGCGTGGTTCGTTCTGCGTTGTGTACTTTTAATTAGGACACTGCCACAACTGGAATTCTGATGGTTGGATAATTTTTATTCGACCTGCACACGAAGAGACAAAAAAATGATGTTAGCCCTTGGTGCAGCCACAGCTCTCGGGCACCTTGCTAGTTGAAGGTCAGGCAAAAGAGAACAGGTGCTGCATAAACACATTCAGTGCCTAACAACACACTATACAATACAAGTAAAATGATATTCAACATAATTCTGACAAAATAAATGACATACCTGTACACGAAGAGACAACACACAATAGGTTAGCCCTTGGTGCAGCCACAGCTCTCGGGCACCTGCGTGAGCACATAGAAACTCACTCAAACACTGACCCAAATACTCCCGAGTTACAATAGGTACCCAAATTAGCGAGCTTGGTGAAAGTTGTTAACATAAATCTTTATATTGTCCACATTGTAACAAAACCTATAGTTGCGTAACAGCACTTTGTGTAACTTTACCACAGTTTTATATTGACAAATTACGGCGCCAAGGACAACATACCTTGCTAGTTGAAGGACAGGCAAAAGAGAACAATAAGAGGGTACATAAATACAGATAACCCGCGATGGACCAAACCAAAATATACACAACTTTTACAATTAGGTGTATTTACAATATAGATATATAAAAATGTTTGTACACCAAAAAATTACATTAGCTATGCAGCTGTAATTAAATAAAAAACCACATTGAAAAAATATTATTATTATTATTAACTTATTAACATCCCCTCTTGACCTGGCCTAGTTGAACTGTCCTTGTGTGCAACTTGGTGCATAATCTAGGGGAACAACATCACACTACTACATTCACCCCTACTGTTTTACACTATATTATAAACACAAAACAAAACACATAACCTCGAAGGTAACAAAGCAAAGAAAGAAAAAAAACATTCCACACCCACAGGGCGACAGAGTAACCCAGTGTAGTCCCTTAATTCTAGACCCACAAATGGTCGATCAGCTGGAAAGCTATCCCGTGAAGGATTAGGAAAAATAAGAGGTAGCTAATCCCTTATTCAACCCTATACAAAAAATGCCAAATACATTTTATGCTGATGAACTACACACAAAGTTACATGAATTGTCAAAAATATTAGACAAACCCACAAATCACTCTAAGACCCACTTAGATTACCACATACACACAACAAAGAAAAGGTAGGCAATATCCTACCGTCACTGAGAAACCAAGAATTGTTTCATTTCCTGTGTAGACATAGTTTGGATTAGCCTATTCAATGGATTAATAAATCTACCTAGTCTAGTCCGAACACCCTCACCCAAAAACCTAGCAGGAATGTCACGGACAGCACCAACCGTGCTCAAAGGTCTAACCTCAGGTTGGGGAGTACTACAGATCAGCATATCCGGAGCCAGCACACTTTCAATTTCCGACTCAACACTAGTAGTGTCAGACGACTGATCAGAATCCTGGTAGATTGTCACAGACCAGACTGACAAAGCATCTTCAACCAAGTTAACAACATCAGGCACAGCACCATCCCAGCTGAGTGGAGTTTCACTATCAGAATTCTTGTAGGCTTTGGGGATCTCAGCCCCGAAACCTGAAGGATCTGGAGAAGGTCTGTATGGAGGAGTGGGCCAAAATCCCTGCTGCAGTGTGTGCAAACCTGGTCAAGACCTACAGGAAACGTATGATCTCTGTAATTGCAAACAAAGGTTTCTGTACCAAATAATAAGTTCTGCTTTTCTGATGTATCAAATACTTATGTCATGCAATAAAATGCAAATTAATTACTTAAAAATCATACAATGTGATTTTCTGGATTTTTGTTTTACATTCCGTCTCTCACAGTTGAAGTGTATGTATGATAAAAATTACAGACCTCTACATGCTTTGTAAGTAGGAAAACCTGCAAAATCGGCAGTGTATCAAATACTTGTTCTCCCCACTGTATGTACTGGATATCATTTTTATTTTACATTTTTAGTCATTTAGCAGACGCTCTTATCCAGAGCGACTTACAGTTAGTGAGTGCATACATCATTTTTATTTTTCATACTGGCCCCCCCGTGGGAATTGAACCCACAACCCTGGCGTTGCAAACGCCATGCTCTACCAACTGAGCAACATCCCTGCCGGCCATTCCCTCCCCTACCCTGGACAACGCTGGGCCAATTGTGCGGCGCCCCATGGGTCTCCCGGTCGCAGTCGGCTACGACAGAGCCTGGATTCGAACCAGAATCTCTAGTGGCACAGCTAGCACTGCGATGCAGTGCCTTAGACCACTGCGCCACTCAAAGGGTGCCAGCTTTGCAACCCATCTCTGCTCGCATGCATCGTCTCGGCTTTGTAAGAATATATTTGAGTGGATCGTTGTCGGTCCACACAGTAAACTTATGCCCTCGCAGCCAATGGCTGAATTTATCATGAATGGCCCATTTCATGGCTAGAAATTCCAGCCGGTGAGCAGGATACTTGGATTGTGCATGATTAAGAGATTTACTAGCAAAAGCTATCGGCCTGGCTATGTCCTTCCCATCTTGCACTTGTGATAGTACAGCTCCCAAAACACTAGTAGATGCATCCACGGAAAGTAGAAATGGCTGAGAAAAATCTGGATGAACCAGCAGTGCCTGGTCAACTAGTGCTGATTTCAAAGCTTCAAAAGCGAGTCGACATTCGGCAGTCCAGTCTGCAGCAGTGAGCCTGCGAGGGGGACCAGGCCTCTTCCTACCCTTGCCTCTCCTAGGCTTCTTCTGACCTGTAGTTAGCTGAAACAATGGCCTAGCAACCATGGAACAATTCTCAATGTAGTGCTAATAGTATACTACCATACCAAGGAAAGAACCTATTTTGATAGGAGACGGTGTGACACCATCAGCTTCACTCTCAGCTTCACTCTCAGTCACATTCAAAATGGTTTGAACTTTAGCAGGGTCAGTGGCTACACCCTCCTGAGAAATGATGTGGCCCAAAAACTTTACAGACCTCCTCAGAAACTTGCACTTAGACGGAGACAGTTTAAGGTTGTGCGCCTGCAACCGCTGAAAAACCATCTCAAGTCTCTGCAGACTCTCTTCCTCCGTCTTAGCAAAAACCATCAGATCATCCAAGTAACAAAGGAGACTTAGAACGTTTTGGTCACCAAAGATGGTCAGCATCATTCTCATAAAAGTAGCCGGGCTGTTGCAGAGGCCCTGAGGTAACCGATTGTACTCGTGCAGACCTAAAGGGGAGGAAAAGGCAGTGTATTTCTTGTCCTCTTCATGCAGTGGCACGTTGTAATACCCTGACGTCAAATCCATTGTGCTGAAGAAGGCATTACCTCCCAGCGCGGCCAGTACATCAGCCTGATGAGGCAGGGGATGAGCATCCTTTACTGTGCGGGCATTTAACCACCTGAAGTCAGTACATAGGCGCAAGTCCCCATTCTTTTTCCATACCAGCACCAATGGTGAGGCATACTCGCTGCTGGATTTTCTGACGATTTCCTTTTCCTCCATATCATCCAGTGTTTCCCTGAGTTTTTGGTAATGAGCTGGAGACAGCCTACGATAAGGTCATCGAAATGGGCGGTCATCAGTCAGCCGTATGCGAAGGCAGAACTCCTTTGCCTCGCCACAATCTAGGCTATGTCTAGAGAACACTGTGTCATACTTCCCAATTAAGTTGACAAGTTTATCTTTCCAGAACTGTGAAACTGGACACTCCTCAACAGACAGGCCTTGAAGTCCAAGATTCCTCAGTGTACTGTTGCCATTATCTACACTGCCACCAACTGAACTCTTAGCTGTCAGACTGCCATGTGATCTGTCACATTGAGCCTTTGCCACATTCTGATGAGCTGCTTGCTGCTTGACATCATTAAAATACTCCAATGCAATGCAAGGGTACACATCCGCCACTTTAGCATTTCGTCTCAGGGTAACTGCCGATGTTGTTGGATTCACAATCTTCACAGGGAGCCATCCATCCCCCCACAGAGGCGTAACTACTCTCCCCACTAGTATGTGTCGATTCACACAACGAGACGTGCTGGGCTCGACAACAACAGTACTGCCCACAGAGAGTTTTGTCTTTGGCGGTAGGCGGCCCCACACCAGATGCTCACTCATGGGTTGGAGCGTTACTGCTATCTTCAACTTAATGGTGCCCACTTTATCTGGGATGGAGTCTCCTCTCCATCTCTCCAGATTTGACATCACACTGGCTAGAGGAACCTGGTGTACCCGCCACCCGCCAGTAGCTGTCATTTGATTTGAACTGTCTAATCAGAGACTTCAACACATTAGTTCCCACAATGAGTTCATCAACCTGCCCATCAACAATAAGCACTGGGACTACATAACAGAAGCCATAAAGTTGAATTTTTAAGTCACACATGCCCACTGGGCTAGTTTGTTCCCACCACAACCCACCAGGATGATGTCTGAAGGAGCTAGAAAGTTCCCCTCTACCACTCCTGCCTCCCTCAACCGAGGTACAATATCTGCGCGCAGAGTAGTAGCCATGGACCCACTATCTAACATCCCCTTCAGCTCAACTTTATCCTGTACTAGCACAGTGGTGTAAAACAAACTGTCATTCTGATTGTGTTCTGAAAAATGACTGTGTTGTTCTTGGGTACTGACTCACAAAAGTAAGAATAAACAGATTGGATATCATCATCAGTGGAGGAAAAATAAGAATGCCCCACATTGCCCTCATTTAGCAGACGCTCTTATCCAGAGCGACTTACAGTTAGTGCATACGTTATTAAATTTTTTCATACCCCCCGTGGGAATCAAACCCACAACCCTGGCGTTGCAAACACCATGCTCTACGAACTGAGCCGGCCATTCCCTCCACTACCCTAGGCGACGCTGGTCCAATTGTGCGCCGCCCCATGGGTCTCCCGGTCGCGGCCGGCTACGACAGAGCCTGGATTCGAACCAGGATCTCTAGTGGCACAGCTAGCACTGCGATGTAGTGCCTTAGACCACTGCGCCACTCACAGACTGAGTATTGCTGACCAGAGCCTTCTCTAACAAAGTCAAAACTTTCTTTAATGTCCCACCCTCAGATACAGATGGTGCCAGGTCTGGTTCACGGCCACATTGAGAAAAAGATGACACATTAGGTCTTTTCACAGGACCCACTCCCTCCTGAGGGCAGTCAAAAACAGCAGCAACCTGCTGTGAAAGTTGTGTTCTACATGCTTTACGTTCCCTTAACAGTTCATCCAACCGATCCTGTACCTCACTGGCTGTCCAGTCACGAATGGGTTTGCTCTTGAACACTTGGGCCAACTCTTTATCAGGACAGTTGCGTACAAACATGACTGCCAACTCTGAGCACTGATTGGGTAAGGTCCTGCCCTCACTCACAAGGTACTGTTCGGCTGCCTCTGCAGCTTTGTTAAGCCTAATCCAGAAATCTATTGGACCCTCATTAGCTTATGGTTTGATTGAATAGAAATCAGCTAATGGCATACCTGAGCAGACAGTATCCCCAAAGTGTTGCTTGAAAACACTGAACACCGCCTTAACATCTGTGACAACAAGGTTGTTACGCTTCCAGACTTTGGTCACATCCCGTGCCCTCCCCATGAGCCTAGACATCACCTCCCCAACATTCCCAGACCCAGTGTAACCCCTCTTCTCTAGGTAGACTTCCATTAACTCCTCCCACTCCAGGACAGAGTACTTATCTGAGCCATCACCCCTAAAAAGAGGTGGAGCACTAACATCTGACTTCACAACCAGATTCAGCTTGGACGCATCAATAAAGGTTGACCCACACTGCTCAGGCAGGGGAAACTGCTGGGGTTGGTGAGGGGGACGGGCAGGAGAAAGACTTGAAACCCCAGGCTGCAGTAAACTCGCTCTGATAGATTCTCCTATCTCTGAACCAATCTGCTTAATAAGGTCACTAAGCTGACTCGGAGGCATCCCATTATCACCGAGTACTGTGGATGATGGTACTTCAAAAGACAGAGGTGGGATACCCTGGTCAGGTGGAACAAACAGCCTACCCCTCCCAGTGCTTGCAAACTCAGGACTAGCAAACGCTCTACTCCCAGGAGCTGACTGTACAATTGGTGTAAATGGAAGGACACCCCTCCCTCTACCCACACTAAAATCCCCAGCATAACACGTCTTATGGATTTGAGAATCTTCCATGGCTCAACAGAGCACTAAAATACAATGTAATTTAGTGCATTTAAATACCCCAAAAAATTAATGCAATAAACAAATTCATCCAAAACATACAAATAAGCACGAATACCTGTATCTAATGAATATGCTACATTCACTTTCACTGTTTACAGTATATATTCACTTACAGTAAGCCATCAACAAATTCACATGCGCAGGTCGTGCACCTCATCCACATGCACAGCTCCGGCGGTCGGCTTGAGCTGACCAGTCGGCAGGTCACGTAATTAGGACACTGCCACAACTGGAATTCTGATGGTTGGATAATTTTTATTCGACCTGCACACGAAGAGACAACACACAATATGTTAGCTCTTGGTGCAGCCACAGCTCTCGGGCACCTTGCTAGTTGAAGGTCAGGCAAAAGAGAACAGGTGCTGCATGCACACATTCCGTGCCTAACAACACACTATACAATACAAGTAAAATGATATACAACATAATTCTGACAAAATAAATGACATACCTGTACACGAAGAGACAACACACAATAGCTTAGCCCTTGGTGCAGCCACAGCTCTCGGGCACCTGCGTGAGCACATAGAAACTCACTGTCTAATCAGAGACTTCAACACATTAGTTCCCACAATGAGTTCATCAACCTGCCCATCAACAATAAGCACTGGGACTACATAACAGAAGCCATAAAGTTGCATTTTTAAGTCACACATGCCCACTGGGCTAGTTTGTTCCCACCACAATCCACCAGGATAATGTCTGAAGGAGCTAGAAAGTTCCCCTCTACCACTCCTGCCTCCCTCAACCGAGGTACAATATCTGCGCGCAGAGTAGTAGCCATGGACCCACTATCTAACATCCCCTTCAGCTCAACTTTATCCTGTACTAGCACAGTGGTGTAAAACAAACTGTCTTTCTGATTAATTCTCATTGTGTTCTGAAAAATGACTGTGTTGTTCTTGGGTACTGACTCACAAAAGTAAGAATAAACAGATTGGATATCATCATCAGTGGAGGAAAAATAAGAATGCCCCACATTGCCCTCCTCAGAACGGAGGCTTTCTAGTTTTCCTGAGACCTGCCAGTCTGTCCACATCCAGGGTTCTGTCGCTGCCCAGCCTCACTACAGTCAAAGCTCATGTGGCCCGGAGAAAAGCACTTGACGCACAGCTGGTGCATCTGACAGTGAGCTTTGGTCCAGTGATTAGTGCTTCCACAGTCAGCGCACTCATGCTGACGTTTGTGGAACTGTTTACGGGGCCCTCTACATTTAACATGTTTAAGTCATTTAGCAGACGCTCTTATCCAGAGCGACTTACAGTTAGTGCATACGTAACTTTTTTTTTCATACCCCCGTGGGAATCGAACCCACAACCCTGGCGTTGCAAACACCATGCTCTACGAACTGAGCCGGCCATTCCCTCCACTACCCTAGGCGACGCTGGTCCAATTGTGCGCCGCCCCATGGGTCTCCCGGTCGCGGCCGGCTACGACAGAGCCTGGATTCAAACCAGGATCTCCAGTCCCCCAGGACTGTGTTGTGTTACCTGCTTGACAATAGTATTGATGTCCCCCAGGAGAGCAGCAGCAGGTTGCACGTTGTTCCCCATCTCCTCAGCACACAGATCAACCTTGACATTGACCTTGACATAAATAACGTATGTGGAACGTTACTACAACATACCAGCAACGACACGACAGGAAGAGCGCCGTGCGTGACACATGTAACAGCAGCTGGAGGAGTGGCCAAACCTCAAGCTAAACACAACAGAAATAACCAGGCACCACCACATAATGCTAAGGCTGACACACACACGTTCCCTTTTATAAACCGGGTGACTCGAGCCCTGAATGCTGATTGGCTGAAAGCTGTGGTATATCTGACCGTATAACATGGGTCACGTTGAGGGAGGAGGTCAGAGACCTGGCCGTGTTGTGCCAGGATAACAACCTCTCCCTCAACGTGACCAAGACAAAGGAGATGATTGTGGACTACAGGAAAAAAAAGAGGACTGAGCACGCCCCCATTCTCATCGACGGGGCTGTAGTGGAACAGGTTGAGAGCTTCAAGTTCCTTGGTGTCCACATCACCAACGAACTATCATGGTCCAAACACACCAAGACAGTCGTGAAGAGGGCACGACAAAGCCTATTCCCCCTCAGGAGATTGAAAAGATTTGGCATGGGTCCTCAGATCCTCAAAAAATTATACAGCTGCACCATCGAGAGCATCCTGACTGGTTGCATCACCGCCTGCTATGGCAACTGCTTGGCCTCCGACCGCAAGGCACTACAGAGGGTAGTGTGTACGGCCCAGTACATCACTGGGGCCAAGTTTCCTGCCATCCAGGACTTCTATACCAGGCGGTGTCAGAGGAAGGCCCTCAAAATTGTCAAAGACTCCAGCCACCCTAGTCATAGACTGTTCTCTCTGCTACCGCACGGCAAGCGGTACCGGAGTGCCAAGTCTAGGTCCAAAAGACTTCTCAACAGCTTCTACCCCCAAGCCTTAAGACTCCTGAACAGCTAATAATGGCTACCCGGACTATTTGCACTGCCCCCCACCCCATCCTTTTACGCTGCTTCTACTCTGTTAATTATTTATGCATAGTCACTTTAACTCTACCCACATGTACATATTACTTCAACTACCTCAACTAGCCGGTGCCCCCGCACATTGACTCTGCACCGGTACCCCCCTGTATATATAGCCTCCCTACTGTTATTTTATTTTACTTCTGCTCTTTTTTTCTCAACACTTTTTTTGTTGTTGTTTTATTTTTACTTTTTTGTTTAAAATAAATGCACTGTTGGTTAAGGGCTGTAAGTAAGCATTTCACTGTAATGTCTGCACCTGTTGTATTACGGCGCATGTGGCCAATAAAATTTGATTTGATTTGATTTGAAATTTATTTTGACTGTTCGAATTACGTTGGTAACCAGTTTATAATAGCAATAAGGCACCTCTGGGGTTTGTGGTATAGGGCCAATATACCACGGCTAAGGGCTGTATCGTCGAGGCACTCTGCGTTGCATCGTGCTTAAGAACAGCTCCCTAGACGTGGTATATTGGCCATATACCACACCCCCTCGGGCCTTATTGCTTAAATATAGATGTACTGTACAGCACTAAGACAGCCATGACATTATTTGGAGAGACCACAAAGACTTATAGAGAAGCTATATAATTGATAGACTAAATCCAATAGACTGAGTCAAATACCTTTATACCTGGTTACAATGAAATGTAGTTCACTATGAAATGACCTGTGACTAGGGTTGCAAAATTACAGTTACTTTCCCCAAATTCCCAGAAATCCCTGTTGGAAGATTCCAGAAATCAGAACGGAATAAGCAGAAAATCTGGAATCCGAAAAAAGAAGGAAAAAAAGAAACCCTACTGGTGACCTTTGACCTAGCTGGATGACCTTTACTTGGGTGTCAAACCTGGGGGAAGGCCAAAGTGCAGGATCCAGTTGAGTCTGGCACCAAGTAGGACCACAACATCAGACTGGAGCAGAGCTCTGCAGTCCCCACCAAGACCATAGAACCAGGAGGATAGGAAGAGGAGGAGGAGGAGGAAGAGAGGAGGAGGAGGATAGGAAGAGAGGAGGAGGAGGATAGGAAGAGAGGAGGAGGAGAGCAGGGACAAAACAAAATGTAATGAAAAGAGGCTAGTTATAGGAGTAGTGTAGTTGTTTGATTGACACCAGTTTACATTGACATGACCTGGCCAGGAGAGACTAGTTATAGATAGGGATTTCAGGAGTTTCGTGGTCCGTTCAAATGGTCAGGGAAATTCTTGGTCCTACTTATACAGTCAATGGTCTGTACATGAATATGATGCCAGCTGAGAGAAGGAGAGGCTGACCTGGAGCGGGCAGCAGCAACACAGTTGGGGTGATCGTCAGGCAGCACCCCCTTTACCCATGGGGGTGGGCAGGAAGGGCAGGTCACACCCCTCCACCAGCTCCTTCAGAGCCCCCTCTGCTCTTCAATGGGCTGCACCTGCAGAGGGACACAGACAGAGGGCACTGCCACACGGATTTCAACAGACTGGTCTTCACAACTGGGATGCATTCAGCTGAGCAAAACGTTGTGCAACGTTCAGATAGAAATATAGCATGTAGAACGAACGTGCCTCTCAGACAGGTAGAATGAGAAATCATGTCAACAACATTTGTCGACTGAACGTGGCCCAGTTTTCAACTGAACCGTGGTACAGTGCTATATGTGTTACAGTGCGTCTCAGCTGGCTATTGATCTCTCTTGGACAGACGCACGTAACATAACTGGAAGTAGCGTCTGTCAACAGAATGGGATGTGACAACTTTGTTCCGGCACGCTGATTTTTCACCACTAATCATTTGGACAAATCCCGATTTCGCAGGTGCTCGCATCTTTTCAATTTCAGAACGGGAGGGGACATTTGGCCCATAAACTTGCCGGAAACTTGCAGAGAGTTTCCGTTTAGGGGGGTGGAGAGTTCGCAAGTGGCGTTAGTATCTTTCTCTTAACATCTCCCCAGACCTTATCCAAGTATCTGACGCAATTATGCAAGATTTTAGTTCTGTTTCCCCCAGATTATCTGGCTATTAAAAAAGCAATGCCTACCTTTGCCAATGATGAGTAAAGTCCGTTTGGCTCCTTTCAGGACCGCCAGTGCTTCTGTGATCGCCATATGGTCAGCCATACTCACAGGAGGAGGTGGACTACAGGGCACCTCTCTGACAAAGGAAATAATAAATAATAGGTCAAACATTAAACATGTTACCTAGCAACTTTATTGCATATGTAAATAAACCATGAAGGTCTATCGAGGCTTATTGCTATTCTCTGATGAGAATATTTTGATATAGTGCTATATTTTCTAAGTAATTTAATTTCTGGTTCACTTCAGACGTTAAAAGGTATAACAAGATAAAATAAAAATGACTACGGTGATGTGAATTCAGAGGTATACATATTCAACAGTAACACATTAGTATACATTTTAAATGGATGAAAGACAGTGATGGCCACTAACCTGGCTCTGCTCCTGTCCAATTTAGCATTGACCATGTCCCCAGATATGTCTACGTATACAGCACCTGGACGTCCATACATGCTAGTGCGTGCTGCCTTAGACATACCAAACACCCTTAAATTCAGATCAATTAAGGCTGTGCTGTGCTCTTATGAAGCAGTTAAGGTACCTTGCTAAGCTGGAAAATTAGAGGTCAGAAAAAGACAATTGCAGGTGATACCAAATGATATTGTCACAGTTCCCTCAGCCAGAACCCAAAAGCAGACCAGGACAAGGAGAGTTGAACGAAAGTGAGGGTTTATTCGGATACAAACAAAAGGTGCAGAATATTCCAGGGACAGAGCGGGCGGCGTGGATGAGTAGTTGGGGGTGCAGTGCAGGTCCAGTGATGGCTCGGCAGCGCCGACCATCAGGCAGAGGTGGGGTGAAGGTTCCGGACGTGTGACTGCAGGTGAAACAAAAACGGAGGTAAGGACACAAAACTCAACAAAGTACAAAACAACAAAACTCACGCTAGATACTCTAACTGATACGCAGATACACCTACTGTTCATGGCTAACGATCCGGCAGGAACTGGATGTTGGGCCAGAGCCTAAGAAAGGTGCTGATTAGGCCCAGGTGTGCAGATTGCTAATGGGAAGCAGGTGCGGAAACCAGAGCGCTCCCGGAGCGTTCCCGAACCCTCGGGAAACTGGAGATTACGACCAGGACCCGACTCAGACAGCCGGGATCGTTACAGTACCCCCTCCGACTGAACGCCACCGGGCGGACTCCCGGAGCGCCAGGATGGAGGCGGTAAAAGTCCCTGATGAGATCCGCATCTAGGACCTGTCGCCGCGGAATCCAACTCTCCTCTCTTCAGGACCATACCCCCTCCCAGTCCACGAGATACTGGAAACCCCGACCCGCCGTCTGGAATCCATAATGCGACGCACCGTGTAGGCAGGACCACCTCCGATCATCCGAGGAGGAGGAGGAGGGGGCGGAGGAGGCAACAGAGGACTGAGGGAAGACAGGCTTGAGGCAGGAGACATGAAAGGTGGGATGGACTCTGAGCGTCCTCGGTAGTTTGAGTCGCACTGCCACTGGATTGATCACCTTCTCCACCACAAACGGACCAATAAACCGGTAACAACTTCCTAGACTCAGTCCGTAACGGAAGATCCCGTGTGGCCAACCAAACCCTATCTCCGATGGTATAGGTGGGAGCGGGGGTCCGGCGACGATTCGCCTGGAGCTGATACCGTTCGAACCTCTAAGGAGTGCCTTTCTGGCCCGATGCCAGGTCCGGTGGCAACGAGAATATGGGCCTGAACAGAAGGCACAGAGAGCTCCTTCTCCTGAGAAGGGAACAGGGGAGGTTGGTAGCCATACAGGCACTGGAAGGGAGACATCCCAGTGGCAGATGTAGGGGAGAGTATTGTGGGCATACTCAACCCAAGGCAACTGAGAGGCCCAGGAGGTGGGGGTTGGAAGAGACCAGACAGCGTAGCGTGGATTCCATCTTCTGGTTGGCTCTCTCCGCCTGACCATTGGATTGGGGGTGAAAACCAGATGTGAGACTGACTGTAGCTCCAATGGCCAAACAGAAGGACTTCCAGACAGCAGAGGTAAACTGAGGGCCACGGTCGGAAACGATATCACTGGGCAAACCGTGGACCCTGAACACCTCCCTGACCAGGATCTCGGACGTCTCCGAGGGGCAGAGGGAAGCTTGGCAATAGGCACAAAGTGGGCGAACTTGCTGAACCTGTCCACGATAGTCAGAACGACCGTGTTCCCCTCAGAAGCGGGCAACCCCGTGACGAAGTCCAGGGCCAGATGCGACCATGGACGCCGGGGAATAGGAAGGGGGGTGAAGTAGTCCAGAGCTGGGCCGATTGGTACTCTTATTCTGCGCACACACTGGACAGGCAGCCACAAAACCCCGAGTATCCTCGGCCATGGCAGGCCACCAAAAACGCTCTGCGAAGAAACGCCATTGTCCGAGCCACGCCAGGGTGACAAGCCATCTTACTGGCGTGGGACCATTTGAGAACAGCAGGACGAACCGACTCAGGCACAAACAACCGACCCGGGTGGACCGTTACCGGGACCGGGCTGAGTACGAAGGGGCCGCCAGCACCTCCTCCTCAATCCTCCACATAACTGCTCCCACGACGCAGTTCCGGGGGAGAATTGTCTCGGTCTTGGACCCACTCTCCTCCGTCTTGGAGAACATCCGGGACAAGGCGTCCGCCTTGCCGTTCTTAGATCCAGGTCGGAACGTCAGGACAAACTTGAATCGTCCCGAAAACAACGCCCACCTGGCCTGACGGGAGTTGAGACGTTTAGCCGATTGCACGTAAGCAAGATTCTTGTGGTCAGTCCAGACAATAAACGGTTGCTCCGCCCCCTCCAACCAGTGGCGCCACTCCTCCAAGGCAAGTTTCACCGCGAGAAGCTCCCGGTTACCCACATCGTAATTCCTCTCCGCAGGCGAAAGGCGACGAGAGTAGTAGGCGCAGGGATGGAGTTTACTGTCCGTGGAGCATCGCTGCGACAGGATGGCGCCAACTCCCACATCAGACGGCGTCCACTTCAACGACGAACTGACGGGCCGTGTCCGGTTGAGAGAGAATCGGTGCGTTGGTGAATCGCCTCTTCAAATCCAGAAACGCTCGATCCGCCTCCGGATTCCACTTGAAGGTCCTGATGCTGGAAGTCAAGGCAGTTAATGGAGCGCCACACGGCTGTAATCCCGGATGAATCTGGCGGTAGAAATTCGCAAACCCCAAAAATCTCTGGAGTTGCAATCTCGCACCGGGCTGGACCCATTCCAGAACCGCTCTAACCTTCTCCTGATCCATCCTAATCTCACCCCTGGAGATGATGTACCCGAGAAAGGATGTAGTGTGGGCGTGAAACTCGCACTTCTCGGCCTTCACGAACAGGCGATTCTCCAACAATCGCTGCAGAACCTGCCGGACATGCTGGACGTGGTCGGAAGGTTCCTTCGAGAAGATCAGAATGTCATCCAGGTAAACAAACACGAAGAGACCGATCATATCTCTCAGGACATCGTTCACCATACTCTGGAATACCGCTGGAGCATTGGTCAGTCCAAACGGCATCACCTGATACTCGAAGTGACCCATCGGGTATTGAAACCCGTCAACCACTCGTCCCCCTCTCTGATCCGGACCAGGTGATACGCATTGCGTAGGTCTAGCTTGGTGAACACCGTAGCACCCTGTAAGGAGTCGAAGGCAGAACTCATCAAGGGCAGGGGATACTTGTTCTTGACCGTGATGTCATTCAACCCCCGATAATCAATACACGGTCGAAGAGAGCCATCCTTCTTTCCCACAAAGAAGAATCCTGCCCCCAGGGGGTGATGACGAGGGACGAACGAGACCAGCAGCTAGGGACTCCTTGATGTAGGTCTCCAACGCCTCACGTTCAGGTCGGGAGATACTGTATAACCTTTCCCTTGGGGTAGACAGCTCCAGGAACCAGGTTGATGGCACAATCATATGGTCGGGTGGGGGAGGAAGTGACAGAGCCTTCTGCTTACTGAAAACTTCCCCCAAATCGTGATATGTCTCGGGAACCAGGGACAAATCTGGGGGTTTAGCCTCAATCACCTGACTGGGAACCGAATGGGGGCAGGCAGTCTTGAGACAGTTAGCATGACAATCAAGGCTCCAACTCGTTACCTTGCCCGTCACCCAATCGAACGTGGATTGTGTTCCTTCAGCCAGGGGTATCCAAGGACCAGAGGAACATGGGAAGACGGCAGAATGAAAAATGAAATCATCTCAGAATGATTCCCCGACAACCGCATCTTAACCGGTTCAGTCCTCATCGTGATACGCGCCAGACTACTGCCGTTCAGAGTGGTCGCTTCAATGGCTTCCGGCAATTGCTCCTTGGAAAGCCCCAGCTGTTCCACCAACTTCGGCATCAAGAAAGCTTCCATCGGCACCTGAATCGATAAAAGCGTTAAGCGCTAAGCTCTGATTCCTGTTCACAAGGGTAGCCGGGAAGCGGGGTCTGACAGAGGTACTGAGAGGTTGAAACTGGCTCGCTAAAAGTCCTCCCAACTTTAGCTTGAGCCGGGCAGTTTGACGACCGCCGGGAACAAGTGGAGATGTAATGTCCCGAGCGACCACAGTAGAGGCAGCAGTTGGTCTTACGTCTATGTTGACGCTCCTCCTTGGTTAACCCGTGCCGCCCACTGCATGGGTTCAGAATCGGGAGAGAGGTCCTCTCCACTAATCCTTAGTGGTGGAGAATGATCGACGTGATTCTGGTCCACCACCCGACCCGACTGGGAACTGAGAAGCTGATCGATTGGACGGACCCCATTGCTTCTCCCTCCTTCGCTCTCGGACTCGATTATCCACCCGAATAGACAAGGCTACCAAGCTGTCCAGGTC
The DNA here is from genome assembly GCF_020615455.1 of Coregonus clupeaformis. Lineage (NCBI taxonomy): Eukaryota > Metazoa > Chordata > Actinopteri > Salmoniformes > Salmonidae > Coregonus > Coregonus clupeaformis. Next base: position 36,825 of record NW_025536456.1, read on the forward strand.
ACTAGGCTCCGGATAGGAGATCAACTCATCCTTGAGCTGCTCCGACAGGCCCTGGTAAAAGGCCGCTTGCAAAGACTCCTGCTCCACCCACTCTCCACAGCCAACGTCTTGAACTCGATCACGAAGTCGGCCACGCTGCGAGTTCCTTGGTGAAGAGAAAACAGACGCCTAGCTGCGTCCCTCCCTCGGACGGGAATGGTCGAAGAGCTTCCTCATCTCGGCCGTGAACCCCTGGTATGAAGCCATGCAGGGGATCCTGTCGTTCCCAAACGGCTGAAGCCCACTCCAGCGCTCGACCACGCAGCAACTCAATCAAAAAGGCTATCCTAGCCTTGTCAGTGGCATAAGAGTAGGGGCTGTAGATCGAACACTAATCCACACTGCATAAGGAAGGAACGGCATCTTCCCAGCTCCCCTCATATTTCTCCGGCGCCGGAACCTTGGGCTCACGGAGGGACACAACTTCAGAAGCGGCAGGCGAGATGGGTGAAACCGGTAGTGGGTCCTCCACCGGACACTGGCGTTGGTTCTGTGGACCTCCATCAGGCCGGTAGAAAGGTTCCGAACTGACAACGCGATCTCCTGTAGTACCGTGCTATGATGGCCCAACATCTTCTCCTGCTGGGTAATGGCATGGCGAACGGAGTCCAGGTCCGCTGGGTTCATAATTGGCCGGATCGTTCTGTCACAGTTCCCTCAGCCAGAACCAAAAGCAGACCAGGACAAGGAGAGTTGAACGAAAGTGAGGGTTTATTCGGATACAAACAAAAGGTGCAGAATATTCCAGGGACAGAGCGGGCGGCGATGGATGAGTAGTTGGGGGTGCAGTGCAAGGTCCAGTGATGGCTCGGGCAGCCGCCGACCATCAGGCAGAGGTGGGGTGAAGGTTCCGACGTGTGACTGCAGGTGAAACAAAACGGAGGTAAGGACACAAAACTCAACAAAGTACAAAACAACAAAACTCACGCTAGATACTCTAACTGATACGCAGATACACCTACTGTTCATGGCTAACGATCCGGCAGGAACTGGATGTTGGGCCAGAGCCTAAGAAAGGTGCTGATTAGGCCCAGGTGTGCAGATTGCTAATGGGAAGCAGGTGCGGAAACAGAGCGCCTCGAGCTGCTCCCGAACCCTCGGGAAACTGGAGATTACGACCAGGACCCGACTCAGACAGCCGGGATCGTTACAGATATGAAGAGGACTACACAGAGGGAGTCAGAGTAGACTGTATACCTTCTCTACCACTGAGGAGATCATATCCAGACTGCTAGACCTAGCAGAGAACTTACTGTACAATCTGCATGCCTCCACCTGACAGAAAGAGGACCACAAATAACAAATTATTTCCTCTTTCAGCAATTAAACTGCTAGGGCCAGTTTCCCAGACAGAGATTCTCTATTGAGTTTGCTTTTTAGGCCATGACTAGGCTTAATCTGTGTCCTGGGAAACAACCCCCTAATGTTCAAAAGTCATAAATATCATGGTTCAATCGGTACCTGTGGAAACTCTTGAAACGCCCCAGTGGTCTCTTGGTTTTGATCGGAGGAGCCTCCAATAACAATCACAGGCCTACAGAGAGAGAGGTATCACACAATGACATCAACTGACAATCTGAGATAGTTTGGAGTCCTCAGATCATTTTTTGCAGTGTGCGGATAGCATCCCTTCTTTTGAAAGGACCACTGAACATGAGTAGTAGGGTCTTCTGTTTGTGGAGTTCTAGCATACCAGCAGTTCATGTTAGCGTTGGCCATTCCACCAAGTGCATGGATGAGTCCCGGTCCAGACACAACCAGACACGCACCTGGACTGAGAGAGGAACAGACAGACAGAGGGACAGACAGGAAGACAGGCAGACAGACACACAAAGGGTCAGACAGACAGGCAGACATAATTAGCAATGCAAAAAGCTATGAAACTGACCCTCACACACTACACGCTCCTGTAGTCTATGTACGGGTAGTTAATATCACATGATTTGGGGGAGAGCTGGTTTAGTAATAAAAAAGGTGGCTTATGGCTTGTTCATTGCGCATTCCCACATACTTGATTCCTGGAGGCTTGAGCTGCCTTAGCTACTTCAATGACTGGAACACCAACTATTCCAAACATATATTCTACATTCTGTAGAGAGTTACATGTAGATACAGTATATTTACCTTTTTTAAACATTTTTAGTCATTTAGCAGACGCTCTTATCCAGAGCGATTTACAGTTAGTGAGTGCATACATTTTCATACTGAATTGTATATGAATTGTTACAATGTAGTTTAGATTTTCTTTGCATTGACACACACATTGGCATGCATCAACAAGGGTGTTAACATATACTATTCCACATAAACATCTAAATGTTTTTCTACAACAATATTAATAGTTAGCTATACCAGTGCAATGACCTATGGCACACTTTCACAACTCATAGTGTTACATTCTCACTGCCAAGGACATGATCAGCGACTAATATATTATTAGCAACACGGTTACACAGTATAACACTGTTTTATATATATTGCACACACTTCACCTGAGCTTTTAGTGCCTCTGCAATGAGCTGAGCCCCAGTCACATCTTCCATTATTATTGTCGAGAAATCTGTTCAAAGTGCAAACGCCGGGTTAGCAATGATTTCTTGGACTTGTTGTTCAGTAGCTTATAAATCGTGGTTTAGATCTCTTGCAAATCATTAGTTTTGTCTGCTTTCCAGCATGCATTACATGAGTAGCTTTTTTCTTCTTCAGTGGGGTTTATAGGCAGTTGGCATCCAACGTTATGGTGCATTACTGCCCCCTATTGTACAGAAGTGTGGACATGAGCCGTGCAATAGCAGTCATGAATATTTAATAAACTAGTAGCATTTTTCTTTTTTATTGCAAGAAATACATAATAAGCCCTCATTATGTGTTTATAACTGCACTTTACTTAACACTTAACTCAGTTAAGTCATTATGAGTGTATGACAGTATGAAAAAAAAATGCATGCACTCTCACTAACTGTAAGTCGCTCTGGATAAGAGCTTCTGCTAAATGACTAAATGTGAAATGTAAATGACTTGAGTGTATGCATTATAGATATAGGCTTCATAGAAAGTGTTACAAATGTTCTCCTGTCATCTTATAGGAGATCCATTCATGGATTTAGTTATGGCTTGAGAATGTGACTGGTCTACGGAGTTCTCCTTTATGTCTGTCTTTATATGTGACAACAACTTTTCGTATTATGTGTATTTCCACAATCAATAATCATAAACGGTACTTCACTATGAATACTTTTGACTATGTGGTTTTGAAGTACTTTACCGTTATCTTGCACATACATGAAGACTACTATAGACAGAAATCAATGCGTAATGTTTTATTAAATAAAGGCTCTGATTAAAATATCATATTAATAAAATCAGGCATTTGGCTAATTCTTCTTCCCAGAAGCTCCTGTGAATGGTTTGGAGATGGCTCTGGAGAGAGCGTGTAACACCCTGACTATGAGTGGGCGTTACGGGACTGGGACTCCTGGGGAGCAGGGGCCGGTGTGGTTGTCGAGGTCCTCCTTGGGTGGGGAAGTGGATGGAACCTCTGGAACCTCACACTCAGCATCTGTCATGAGAACATTTCAAAATCAGAAAATGAATGTGTGTGTTTGTGTCTGTCCGTCTGTCCGTCTGCCTGTCCGTCCGCGCTGCCTGTCTGTCCGCCTGCCTGTCGTCTGTATGCCTGTCTGCCTGTCTGTCTGTCTGTCTGTCTGTCTGTCTGTCCGTCAGTCTGTCTGCCTGCCTGCCTGCCTGTCCGTCTGCCTGTCCGTCTGTCTGTCTGCCTGGTCTTTTTGTCTGCCTGTATGTCTGTCTGCCCGTCGTCTGCCTGTCAGTCTGCCTGTCTGTCTGCATGTCTGTCCGTCGGTCTGCCTGTATCTGTTGTCACTGTTTTAACAAGCTTGTCATAGGGTGATACATCAATATGACATTATCGATGCTTATCACTTACCCTGTGAAATATGAGTCTCTCTGAGATGTTTGGTAGGCAGCGCATCCTGTTCAGGGTGTCTCTTCGGTTCCCCTTTTGTCTTGAACAGCTGTTGACAAAACACATCAGGACAACTGAGCCTGTGTAAAATACAGAGTGTGCATCCTAAAAGGCACCCTATTCGCTACGTAAGGCACTACTTTTGACAAGGGCCCAGAGAGCTCTGGTAAAAAAGTCGTGCACTATATAGGAATAGGGTGCCATTTGGGGACTCTCCCATGTGTATTAGGATTGCATTACAGCGTCCTCACTCAACCTCCTAAAGACAATGACAACAGTTTTGTTCTAATGCTGAGAGACAATAGGGGTGTAGTGAATCTGTAGGGTAAATTTCAGCCCTACCTTACAGAGGTAATCTCAAAACACAGAGCACCCTACCTTAATCATGATCTTTGGAAACTTATGCATTTTCGGTAGGAAACGCCACTTCCTGTTCTTTTCTTAGTCTCTTCCCCTCTGGCAGAGGGAAGACGGGCCATGCCGTCAGCCTTTACATCAGCCGGGCTAAGGCTCCTGGCAGGGAATTCCTCAGTAGCATTAAGGTCAGCTACAACACCATGAGTGATGTCACTTGTGGCATTGCTGGTGTCTGAGTGAGAAGAGCACGCTAGTGTGACCGACCTGTGTACAATAACTGGGAGAAGAGGACGCAGCCATTGAAGTCAGTCACTGCATCCCAAATGGCATTCTTCACTTTATAGTGCACTACTTTTGACCAGGGCCCATAGGGTCTGGTCAAAAGTAGTGCACTAAATATGGAAGAAGGTGCCATTTTGGAACAACCAGTGAATTTCACATCATAAAACGCAATGTATTGAGCATCATGTTACAATTAAGTCCTATGCAGATGAAAATAGGTACTTTCACTTACCATCCTCCATTGTAGACTTGGACACATAAGTCAGGCTGTCCATCACCACGTCTGTCATCAACTTGATGACCTGATCCAAAACCATTTCAGCCGATGGTGGCATAGGCCTTCCCATACACTGCCCCAGGAGTCTCTCCTTACAGAAGTCTGGGCAAAGTTGTAAATGAGCTCTGAGGCATCGTCCTTTGACAGCTTCCTCAGGGCTGGTTTAGGCAGCGCTGGTTGAGAGAGGGCTTCTGTGGCCAACCATGGATTGAAGCTGGCGGTTTATGGTTATCTCCTGAATGAGACCATGGACCTTTGCGATCAGGTTGCCAGATGCACCTTGAAGGGCTTCAACTGACAGGAGCCTATCCAGATGTTCTTCTGCTGAAGTCATCTCTGGGTCAGTCCGTCTTCAATGTGTCCATTATAGTTTTCACTATGATATTGGTGTCAGATATGTTTATTTCTTGTTGGCTCACAAGCGTTGACCGTGAACCTGTCTCGTCCATTGCGATAGAGGTATGGGATTCTGTCCTTGTGATTTCATCGGCAGCGCTCATGTCAGGCAACTGGTCAAGGCTCTCAGTACAGAGTCTAACATGTTAGTGGCTATCAGACACTCCTCACTTCGGCAATCTGCCCAACAGATGAACTCTCAGAGTTGGCCACTCTACACTTGATCACATTTAGGATCAAGCTGAGCGTCTTCTTTGCAGTTTTGCTAAAGCCTTCTTGGCTGACTGCCACTGTTACGTCTTTTAGAGCCACAAGAGGTTTGCAACTTTCACTCAATCCACTGCCGTGGAGAGGAGAGGCTCTCTTCAAACTGTTGTTGCTCACAACTGACATACTCCTGGTGGGCAGAGTGACATCCTCACTGCATGTGTCAATTATATGGTGGTCTGTTGAAGAGCCACTCGAAGACACAAGGGCTTTAGACCTTTTAGCCAAACAGACTTTTGACAAAGGCTTCTCACTCTCTCACAGACGGAGGGGCGGCTCCTGTCCTCAACAAGAGCAGTGTCAGCGGACTTAGAATGTCTGAGTGTCTCCACAGGGGGCGGAGTCCAGCACATATTTGGCTGTGGTGACTGACACTGGTGGAAAAGAGAAAAAGATGTTCAGTCTATCCTTTACTCTGTGGTACATGGTTTGAGCAGCATCCAATAAGTTGTCAAAGACAACTCTGGGTTTGAGCTGGAACTCCAGCTTTTTCTCTCCTAGTGGGAAGGAGTCTCTGCGTCGTCCACAGTGTACTGGGATACACTTTCAAGGTCTTGCATGATAATATTTACTATATCTTCGGCTGTAGAAACCGCATGGTGTGAGAAGGTGGTGCTAGGCATGCTCTGTAGCAAAGAATGGCTGGCTTTGCTAGCAGCTCTGAGAATGGTCTCACTCACAATGTGTTTGGCCTTAGCTCGGAACTCAGCACTGTGAAAGCTCTGGATGGAAATGTTAGAGGTTCTGCTGGCTGCACTAAGAGATCGCGTGAGTGTGGCAATCTCGGCTGATGTCACATCACTCGAAATGGTGAGGTCCTCCAATTTCGAAATTATCGAGTCCAACTTCTGGTTGAAGTCGAAGGATGAATTTGACGTGCTCTCCCCAACGGAAGCGGAGCAGTCTTCCTTTGAAGTGTCCACCCTCAGCACCGAGATCACCTGTTTGATTACCCCTTTAGTGCAGGTGTCGAGGGTGAGCTGGTAGGCTGAGGCTGGGGACTTAGAAGGGTCTTACTGTCTGTCTTCTGTACAGGAGACACTGCCAAAGTGGCCTCAGTTACAGGAGATTCCTGCACAGTGGCCTCAGTTACAAGTAGTCCAGTTGCAGAAAGCTCGATTTGCACAGGAGTATTTTTTTCCCTCAGTGAGATGGTGGGAGGTGAACAGCTTCCCTTAGTTTGTCCAGGGTTTTGGTATAAATCTTCTGGGAACCTGAACTCACTTCCACCCAGAACATTTTGCGACCTGATTTCGCACGCATGGAGGCCTTATTGACCTCAGATACCTCATGCAGGTCGGAAATAATTCCACCAAAGAGATCAGAGGATGCCTCCTCAATATTCTCTGAGGAAACATGGACAGATAGGATTTCCGACAGTTTCCCACAAGTGTCGGTTTTATCCAGCGCAGCAGTATATGTCACAGCTGCATCCTGAATGACCTGAGTGATGCATTGCTCAGCTTTGACAATATACTCCTCCACTGGTTGACCATGGAGGATGTCAACTTTATCAGCAGGGAGCTCCTTCTGAATACTCACATTCTCCTCTGATGGGCATGGGTTGTTGAAGATAATGCTCTCAGTGACCATCTTAGAGGAGGCGAGAGATGAGTCGAGAAGCAGAGATCTGTATATTGTCGAGGTGGACATCTCTGGGTGCTTTATCACAGCAGCCTCCTCCAAAATGGCCGACGGGCCCTGGAGGATGTCAGAGATATCCATGTCCTCAGTGGTCTCTACCAGAGACGATAGTAGGTCTCTGGCTGCCAGGTTGGTAGGTCTCTGGTTCTCAAGCTCTGTTTTGATTGCTTGACAGGCAGTTGCCAGAGCAACAACAGAGCGAGAACACAACTGCTTCAAGGTGGAGTCAGAAAAAGATGATGACAGATCTGTCATGGACATGGTGGAGAGTTGACTCTCAGAGACAAATGGGCTGAGTTTGACAGACACCTGTCTGACCAAGTCCCCAGCAAGAGCTCTCATATCTATTGCTCCACTAGCTGAGTTGTGGGAGCAGGCACTCTGTGGCCTTGACGGGTTCCTGTTATCCAAAAAAGTACAAGATCCACAACATCGGATGACACTTCTGTCACTCTGTTGTCGGACAGAAATGTACTTGGATGAATGGTGCCTGCATTCACAGTCCAGTCGCAAATGGAGTTGTTGGACTGACTCTGGACTAGTGGAACTAGACAGGTTTCACTTGGACCTTGGCCAAAGAGCTCTGCCATTTTGAGCAGAACTGATCTTAAGACCTTTGACTTGGAAATGTTCAGCAGTGGGTCGTTGTTGGACAGTCTGGTGGATGGTCTGCTAGCCGATCTGTGAACCACTAGGCTTTGTATTTCTGCCGAAATGGCAGTTAGAAAATAGGTCAAGGGGGCTGGACGCTCTCCCCTCATTTCCTCCGTTGGCTTTAGCCTTGATGATGCTATCTATGATGATGACTATGACCTGTCCAGCCAGAGGACCCAAGATGGCCTCAAGCTCCCTCTCTAACTCAAGGGGAGACTTGTGGCCGAGCGCAATATGCTCTATGGCATGGGAATACATCTTAGAAGTCGCCATGCTTAGCATCTCTTGGGCAAACTGTTGACTTGCTGAGATACTTCCAGTCAGCAGAACTAGAGTTCCCTGACTGACACTTCGCATTAGCTCAGCCAATCTGGAGTTGAGAAGGTTTATAACCAACTCGACAATACCCATCATAAACTTGCCGTCCGTTGACATTTTGCTAGGTCTGTATTTCTCCTGTCTACTCCGTTTGGGCAGCGGTACGATGTCACCCTGCGACTGGCCGCTCTGGACCATGTCGAAGACAGAGTCCTCAGAGATGCCAAACACAGATCTCAGTGGTGCTGAGTGTTGTCTGTGTCTCATCTCTCTATCGCCACCCTCAGGTGAGGAGACATATCGCTCTTCGTTCTCACTTAGCAAAGAGGTCATGGACCTGCAGAATGCACAACATAAATGAATAGTATATGGTAACAAAATAAAAATATGATCCAAGAATTTGGGACACAAACTCAACCTTGTTATTATTCAAAGGAAGCATTGTGAACTATCTCAAACCACACTCAGAGCAAACATTAACATTCAGAGTAAACGTTTTAGAGTGGTTGTGTAGTATCTAAGTAGTATTTCTCACTAAGTGGATCTGGAATGGATATTTGTACCTATAACAGGAAATACCTGCAAAAAAGAGGAGGGGATAGAGCTAGGTATCTGTGAGAGGAGGGGATAGGGCTAGATACCTGTGAGAGGAGGGAGGATAGGGCTAGGTACCTGTGAGAGGAGGGGGATAGGGCTAGGTACCTGTGAGAGGAGGGGATAGGGCTAGGTACCTGTGAGAGGCGTGGATAGGGGTAGGTACCTGTGAGAGGAGGGGATAGGGCTAGGTACCTGTGAAAGGAGGGGATAGGGCTAGGTACCTTTGAGAGGCGTGGATAGGGGTAGGTACCTGTGAGAGGAGGGATAGGGCTAGGTACCTTTGAGAGGCGTGGATAGGGGTAGGTACCTGTGAGAGGAGGGGATAGGGGTAGGTACCTGTGAGAGGAGAGGATAGGGCTAGGTACCTTTGAGAGGAGGGGATAGGGCTAGGTACCTGTGAGAGGAGAGGATAGGGCTAGGTACCTTTGAGAGGAGGGGTAGGGCTAGGTACCTGTGAGAGGCATGGATAGGGCTAGGTACCTGTTAGAGGCATGGATAGGGCTAGGTACCTGTGAGAGGCATGGATAAGGCTAGGTACCTGTGAGAGGCGTGGATAGGGCTAGGTACCTGTGAGAGGAGGTGATAGGGCTAGGTACCTGTTAGAGGCATGGATAGGGCTAGGTACCTGTGAGAGGAGGGGATAGGGCTAGGTACCTGTGAGAGGAGGGGATAGGGGCTAGGTACCTGTGAGAGGCGTGGATAGGGGTAGGTACCTGTGAGAGGAGGGGATAGGGCTAGGTACCCGGGAGAGGCGTGGATAGGGGTAGGTACCTGTGAGAGGAGGGGATAGGGGTAGGTACCTGTGAGAGGAGGGGATAGGGCTAGGTACCTGTGAGAGGAGGGGATAGGGCTAGGTACCTGTGAGAGGAGGGGATAGGGCTAGGTACCTGTGAGAGGCGTGGATAGGGTAGGTACCTGTGAGAGGAGGGGATAGGGCTAGGTACCTGTGAAAGGAGGGGATAGGGCTAGGTACCTTTGAGAGGCGTGGATAGGGGTAGGTACCTGTGAGAGGAGGGGATAGGGCTAGAGTACCTTTGAGAGGCGTGGATAGGGGTAGGTACCTGTGAGAGGAGGGGATAGGGGTAGGTACCTTTGAGAGGAGGGGGATAGGGCTAGGTACCTGTGCGAGGAGAGGATAGGGCTAGGTACCTTTGAGAGGAGCGGATAGGGCTAGGTACCTGTGAGAGGCATGGATAGGGCTAGGTACCTGTTAGAGGCATGGATAGGGCTAGGTACCTGTGAGAGGCGTGGATAAGGCCAGGTACCTGTGAGATGCGTGGATAGGGCTAGGTACCTGTGAGAGGAGGGGATAGGGCTAGGTACCTGTGAGAGGAGGGGAAAGGCGTGGGAGTGCGTGTGCTGCAGGCAGTTCTGGCGCTGGTGCACCTGCTGGGTCCTCCACTACAGCTGAATCTGACGCTGCGGCCAAGAGAGGTCACCTCTCCTGCCTCATTACTTCCTGATCCAGAAGAGCTTGGCGAATCAGAGAGCTCTATCTGCATGGTGAGGTCAAGGGCGGGAACAACCACAGTGGATGTAGACTCCATCACCCATGCTACAATATCCATGCACTTGGCACTAAACTCATGTCTGCTCATCTGCAATGTTAAAAGACCATACAGAGTTAGTTTGTTAAAGGGGCTGCACTGATATAAAATGTAGAACCATTTACTCAAGCTAGTCAATTAAAGCAGTGGTTCAGGATTAAAGGTCCTGCAGGATTTCCACAAATGAATGTTTGGTCCATTTTACCAACATTAACTACTTTAGAGGTGACTATAACTCACCCCGGCACGCATATTCTCACTCAGCAGATTCCAATGGCTGAAAAGTAAATAAATGCAAGTACACAATGAACTACATGACATTACCTCTATTATCTTAGACTATGTTATGGATGGACATTACCTCTATTATTTTAGATTACGTTATGGATGGACATTACCTCTATGATTTTAGATTACGTTATGGATGGACATTACCTCTATTATTTTAGATTACGTTATGGATGGACATTACCTCTATTATTTTAGATTACGTTATGGATGGACATTACCTCTATTATTTTAGATTACGTTATGGATGGACATTACCTCTATTATCTTAGATTAAGTTATGGATGGACATTACCTCTATTATCTTAGACTACGTTATGGATGGACTCTATGGAACTAGGCCACACCCAGACATCCCTGATTGGTTATTTGGTCCGTTGAGTCCTTTGTATTGGCCCGAGACTATGGGAGACTCTCAATCTCCTCAGCCTCCTTCTCAAAACCCATTGGATGAGAAGGTCAGAAGGGCGGGACCTCTGGCTTTCTCATCCAATGGGTTTTGAGAAGAGAGGACACGAGGAGTATGCAACTGAGATAGGGAACATATCTAGGGGATGCATGGGGAAGCCAAAGAGCAACTTACTCGTCCTTCATGTCCTGCACAAAGGTGTGTAGGTCTGGGTAGCTTCTCTTTCCCCTGCTGAGGGTGAGGCTGGTCTGGGAAGTTTCATCCTTGTGGGTCACGGTAGTGAAGGTCACCACTGCAGCCTGATGGCGACAACAGAAAGCAGAGTTAGGCTGTAATTCAATTTTGCGTCATTAAAACACAAAATATCTCAATGAAATGTCATACATGTAATAGAAAAATACATCAAATACATCAACTTGTCCGAGAGAGATTTACATGGTTACAAAAACGTCACGCTACTTTTCCAAGATGGCGAAGTAGTGCAGTCCTGTTTCTGTCGTGTGTCTGTAAATAGCCTGTAAATACCCTGTTTTTTGTATTTTTCGTACATATTTCCCTATCAGACTTTTCATCCTTCTACAAAATATACTTTCCTGCAACCCGCCTCACTCAATGTGGAACGGATTCTATTATCGACTTACCTTTATCTAGAATCTAGAATCTCCAGTTGAAACTAGCCAGCCAGCTAACTAGCTACTTGCTATTAGCCACAGCTAGCGGTGTTTCACCAGAACATTGGATTTTTTTCCGCGGGATTAATTTTAATCACTGGACATTGATCACCGGATATTCGCCAGTCTGCACAGCGTTATCGACCCAGAACATATCAGTTTTTCCGCCGGAATCACTGAATCACTGGACCTAACTCCGGATTCATGCTACCAGCTAGCACCACCAGCCAGCTACAACAAAACGGACGCTGTGGTCTGGCTAATCATCCTGAGCTAGGCCCATCGCCCATCTCCCGGCTATCTACCTCTCTGTCAACCGGACGGGACCACCTAGTGTTGACACGGAGCCCCGCCGATCCTACACGACTGGTCTGCCGACGAAATCGTCTGATGTGGTTACGACGTTAACCACGAAGATTCCATCCATCTGCTAGCCCTGGCCCGCCAGCACACGCTAGCCGTGGCCTCTTACTAGTGCTTCACAGGACCAGATAACTCAGATATACAGCTGATATCTGCTGGACTGTTCCTTTTTACGGTACTACATCCTGTTTATGTTTAGCCTCAGCCCAAACATGGTTAGTTTATTGTTGTTTCGGTTATTTCTAATTGTACTATATCACTGTAGACCCCCCAGCCTAGCTAAACCTGCATTAGAAAGCTCCTTTGCACCTTCCCCCTATACACGCGGGAGACAGACTCAATTGATGACTCCAGCGTGCTATCTCTTTCATTGTTACCCAACGCTTAGGTTTACCTCCACTTTACTCATATCCTTCCATATCCTTGTCTGTACATAATGCCCTGAATCTTTTCTATAACACCCGAAATCTGCCCCCTTATTCTATGTACCCAACGCACTAGAAGACCAGTTCTTAAAGCCTTTAGCCGTATCCTTATTCTAGTCCTCCTCTGTTCCTGTGGTGATGTAGAGGCTAACCCAGGCCCTGCAGCCTCAGTATCACTCTACTCCCCAGGCGCTATCATTTGATGACTTCTGTAATCGCAAAAGTCTTGGTTTCTTGCACATAAATATCAGAAGTCTACTTCCTAAGTTTGAGTTATTCACTGCGTTAGCACACTCTGCCAACCCTGATGTTCTAGCAGTGTCTGAATCCTGGCTCAGGAAGGCCACCAAAAATTCTGAAATGTCCATCCCCAACTATAACATTTTCCGTCTAGATAGAACTGCCAAAGGGGGTGGAGTTGCAATCTACTGTAGAGATAGCCTGCAGAGCTCATCATACTATCCAGGTCTGTGCCCAAACAGTTTGAGCTTCTACTTCTAAAAAATCCACCTTTCCAGAAATAAGTCTCTCACTGTTGCCGCTTGCTACAGACCCCCCTCAGCCTCAGCTGTGCCCTGGACACCATATGTGAATTGATTGCCCCCATTTATCCTCAGAGTTTGTACTGCTTGGTGACCTAAATTGGGATATGCTTAATACCCCAGCCATCCTACAATCCAAGCTAGATGCCCTCAACCTCACGCAAATTATCAACGAACCTACCAGGTACAACCCTAAATCCGTAAACATGGGTACCCTCATAGATATCATCCTGACTAACATACCCTCTAAATACACCTCAGCTGTCTTCAACCAGGATCTCAGCGATCACTGCCTTATTGCCTGCGTCCGTAACGGGTCCGCGGTCAAACGGCCACCCTCATCACTGTCAAACGCTTCCTAAAACACTTTAGGAGGAGGCCTTCCTAATTGACCTGGCCCAGGTATCCTGGATGGATATAGATCTCATTCCGTCAGTAGAGGATGCCTGGTTGTTCCTTAAAAGTAATTTCCTCTCAATCTTAAATAAACATGCCCCATTCAAAAAAATACAGAACTAAGAACCGATATAGCCCTGGTTCTCCTCAGACTTGACTGCCCTTGACCAGCACAAAAACATCCTGTGGCGTACAGCATTAGCATCAAATAGCCCCCGCGATATGCAACTTTTCAGGGAAGTTAGGAACCAATATACACAAGCAGTCAGGAAAGTAAAGGCTAACTTTTTTCAAACAGAAATTTGCATCCTGTAGCACTAACTCCAAAAAGTTTTGGGACACTGTAAAGTCCATGGAGAATAAGAGCACTTCCTCCCAGCTGCCCACTGCACTGAGGCTAGGAAACACTATCACCACCGATAAATCTACAATAATCGAGAATTTCAACAAGCATTTTGCTACAGCTGGCCATGCTTTCCATCTGGCTACCACTAACCCGCCACCAACTCTGCACCCTCTGCTGTAACGCCCATGCCCCCCGCTTCTCCTTCACACAAATTCAGACAGCTGATGTTTTGAAAGCGCTGCAAAATCTGGACCCCTACAAATCAGCTGGGCTAGACAATCTGGACCCTTTCTTTCTAAAACTAGCCGCCGAAATTGTCGCAACCCCCTATTACTAGTCTGTTCAACCTCTCTTTCATAACGCTGAGATCCCCAGAGATTGAAAGCTGCCGCGTCATCCCCCCTTCAAAAAAGGGGTGACACTCTAGATCCAAACTGCTACAGACCATATCCATCCTGCCCCCGCCTTAAGTATTCGAAAGCCAAGTTAACAAACAGATCATCTGCTGTTGCTTATAAGCCAGAACCCAGAATTCAGACCAGGACAAGGTATTTTGAGACAAAGGTGAGTGTTTATTGGAATAGGACTCTGAGTGAGGCTGAATAATCCAGGAACAGGGCGGGTGGCGTGGATGGGTTGTTGAGGGTGCAGCAGGGTCAGAAATGGCTCGGAGCGACATCAGGCAGAGGTTGGGTGGGTTGGGGTGAGAGACTGCAGACAGAACAAAAATGGATGTAGTGGGCACAACAGCAATTCAACAAGGTGCAAAAACAAAACTAAATGCCAGATGCTTCTAGGTTGGAGAATACGGACAAACATACTGTCTGGCGGCTGACCCATCCGGCAGGAACTGGATGTTCGCCAGAGCCTAAGAAGGGTGATGATCAGGACCAGGTGTGCAGATTGCTGATGGATGCATGGGCGAAAACAAGAGAGTCTCGAGTTCTAACCGGGAAACTGGAGATCACGAACAGGAAAAACTAGTCACCAGACAGACAACAGACTGCCGGGATCGTACAGTACCTCCGATTAACGCACCGGGCGGACTTCGAGCGCCTGCGGATGAGGGGTAGAAATGGCCGATGAGGTAACATCTAGACTGTCGCTGTGAACTGTCCCCTCTCTTCAGGACCATAACCCCCCCAGTCCACGAGATACTGGAAACTCCGGCCTCGCCGCTCTGGAATCCATGATGCGACGGATCAGAGGTGGCCTCAACACGAGGAGGAGGGAGGGAGAGGAGGCGGAGGAGGCAACAGAGACTGAGGAAGACAGGCTTGGAGGCAGGAGACATGAAAGGGATGGACTCTGAGCGTCCTCGGTAGTTTGAGCCGAACTGCCACTGATTGATCACCTTCTCCACCACAAATCGGACTAATGAACTTCTCGTAACAACTTCCTAGACTCAGTCCGCAACGAAGATCCCGGGCTAACCAAACCCCATCTCCGGCGGTAGCAGGTGGGAGGGTGATCCGCGACGATCCGCCTGGAGCTGATACCGTTAAACTCTATGAGTGCTCCTTCTGGCCCGAACACAGGTCCGGTGGCAACGACGAATATGGGCCTGAACAGAAGGCACTGAGAGCTCCTTCTCCTGAGAAGGGAACAGGAGGTTGGTAGCCATACAGGCACTGGAAGGGGGACATCCCAGTGGCAGGGAGAGATTGTGGGCATACAACCCAAGGCAACTGAGAGACTCCAGGAGGGGGTTGGAAGAGACCAGACAGCGAGGGATTCATCTTCTGGGTTGGCTCTTCGTGACATTGGATTAGGTGAAACCAGATGTGAGACTGACTGTAGTCAATGGCCAAACAGAAGGACTTCCAGACAGCAGAGGTAAACTGAGGGCCACGGTGGAAACATATCACTGGGCAAACCGCGGGACCCGAAAACCCCCTAACCAGGATCTCGACGCCTCCGAACAGAGGGAAGCTTGGGTATGGCACAAAGTGGGCGAATCTGCTGGAATCTGTCACGATAGTCAGAACGACCGTTTCTCAGAAGGGCAACCCAGTGACGTCAGGCTAGATAACATGGTCGCCGGGGAATAGGAAGGGGGTGAAGTAGTTCAGAGCTGGGCCGATTGGTACTCTTATTCTGGGAAGGCAGCAACAAAACCCAGTATGGAGGCACCAAAAACCTGCGAAGAAAACGCATTGTCGAGCCACGCCAGGGTGACAAGCCATCTTGCTATGGGACCATTTGAGGACAGCAGACGAACCGACTCAGGCACAAACAACCTAATCGGGTGGGACTGCTAATGTGGACCGCTGAGTCCAAGGGTCACAGCACCTCCTCCTCAATCTTCCACGCAACTGTTCCCACGACGCAGTTCCGGGGAGAAATTGTTGGTGGACCCACTCCCCTCCGCCTGAGAACATCCGGGACACAGCCCGCCTTGCCGCTTCTTAGATCCAGGTCGGAACGTCAGGAAAACTTGAATCGCTCCAAACAACGCCACCTGGCCGGACGGGAGTTGAGACGTTAGCGATTGCACTTAGAAGATTTGTGGTAGTCAGACAAAAAGTTGTCCGTGTCCAACCAGTGGCGCCAATACAATAAAAGTTTACCGCGAGAAGCTCCTCCCGGTTACCCACATCGTGAATTCCTCTCCGCAGGCGGAAGGCGACGAGAGTAGGGAGGGATGGAGTTTATGTTCTGCGGAGCACCTAACAGATGGCGCCAACCCACATCAGACGCGTCACTTAACGATTTAACTGACGGGCGTGTCGGCTGAGAGAGAATCGGGTACGCAGTGAATGCCTCAAATCCAGAAACCGATCCATGGATTCTAATTTGAAGGTCCTGATACTGGAAGTCAAGGCAGTTAACGGACCACACGGGCCATAATCGATGAATTCAAGTGGTGTAGAAATTCGCGAACCCAAAAAATCTCTGAGCTGCAATCTCGTGATCGGCTGGGCCCATTCAGAACCGCCTAACTTTCTCCTCCGGTCAATCCTAATCTATCCCTGGAGATGATGTACCCGGCAAAGTCGGTGGGCGTGAAACTCGCACCCTCGGTTTCACGAACAGGCGATTCTCCAACAATCGCTGCAGAACCTGCCGAATGCTGGACGTGGTGGAAGGTTTTGAGAAGATCAGAATGTATCAGGTAAACAAACACAAAGAGAGATATATCTCTCAGGAGCCGTTTCACCATACTCTGGAATACCGCTTGAGCACACGTCCAAACGGCATCACCTGATACTAAAGTGACCCATCGGTGTATTGAAACTCCACAACCACTCGTCCCCTCTCTGATCTGGGACTACGTGATACGACGCGTAGGTTTAGCTTGGTGAACACCGTAGCACCCTGTAAGGAGTGAAGGCAGAACTCATCAAGGGGCAGGGATAAGTTTTGACGTGATGGCATTCAACCTCCATAACTAATACACGGCCGAAGATATCATCCTTCTACCACAAAGAAGAATCCTTAGATTTGTGGGTGATGAGAGACGACCCAGACCAGCCTCGCTAGGGACTCCTTGATGTAGGGTCTGCAACGCTCACGTTCAGGTCGGGAGATACTGTATAACCTCCGCCTGGGGTAGACAGCTCCTTCACAGTGATGGCACAATCATATGGTGGTGGGGAGGGAGTGACAGAAATTTCTGCTTACTGGAAACTTCCCAAATCGTGATATGTCTCGACAACCTGGAGTAATTACGATGGGAACCGTAGTGAGTGAGACAGTTAGATGACAATCATGATTAACTGGTTACTCTGCCTGCGCTGCCCAATCAAACTGTGTTTTCAGCCAGGGGTATCGGGCGACCAGAGGAACATGGGAAACGCAGAATGAAGAATGAACCAGCCCAGAATGATTCCCGCATACAACCGCATCAAAACGGGTTCAGTCCTCATCGCACATGCTGGTGGATACCGCCGCTCAGAGTGGTCGCCTAATGGCTTCCGGCAATTGCTCCTTGGAAAGCCCCAGCTGTTCCACCAACTCGGCATCAAGAAAGCTTCCCATGGCACCCAATCCCGATAGTGCGTTAATCGCTAAGCTCTGATTCCTGTTCACAAGGGTAGCTGAAACGTGGTCTGACAGAGGTACTGAGAAGTTGAAACTGGCCTGCTGGGGTGGCCCAACTTTAGCAAGCCGGGGCAGTTTGACGACCGCCGGGGAACAGGTGGCGAGTAATGTCCGAACCACCACAGTAGAGGCAACAGTTAGTCACGCCTGAGGCTAAGGATTCCTGGTTAATCTCACGGCCTACTTGCATGGTTCATGGGAGACAGACTCTCCACTAATCCTGTGTGGTGGGACTAACATCGACGTGATTCTGGTCCAACTTCCGACCCGACTGGAACCTGAGAAGCTGATCGATTGGAGAACCCATTGCTTCTCCCTCCTTCGCTCTCGACTGAGATTATCCACCGGGTCAGACAAGGCTACTAAGCTGTCCAGGTCACTAGGCCCGGATAGGAGATCAACTCATCCTTGAGCTGCTCCGACAGACCCTGGTAGAAGGCCGCGGAGGGATCCTCATTGCACCCACTCTCCACAGCCAACGCCTGAACTCGATCACGGCCACGCCAAGCAAGTTCCGGTGAAGCTGGGCACAGGCGCCAGCTGCGCTTCCTGAATCGGTCGAAAGCTCTCAGCTCGGCCGTGAACCCCGGGAAAGGGCCATGTGCAGGGGTTTGTTTGTTGCAAACGGCTGAAGCCCACTCCAGCGCACACCACGCAGCAACTCAATCACAAAGGCTATCCTAGCCTTGTCTGTAGCATAAGAGAAGTGTAGATCGAACACTAACCCACACTGCATAAGGAAAGAGAACCAGAAATTTCCAGCTCTCCCTCATATTTATCCATGCCGAACTGCTCACGGAAGGACACCTCGCCTCCACGCTGCAGGCGAGATAAGAATGGCTGGTAGTGTGATCCTCCACCGGAAATGCTGCTGGTTTGGGACTCACAACTGGGTAGAAAGGTTCCTTAACTGCCAACGCGATCTCCCCAGTTTCGTGCTATGATAACCAACATCTTCTCCTGATGGTAATGGCATCGCAACAGAGTCAGGTCGCTGGGTTATTATCAGCCTGGGATCGCTCTGTCACGGCTTACTAAGCCAGAACCCAGAAGCAGACCAGGACAAGGTGACTTGAGACAAAGGTGAGGGTTATTGAATAGACTCCCGAAAGAGGCCATGGAATAATCCAGGGAACAGGGGGTGGCATGGGTTGTTGAGGAGTGGTGGGTCAGAAATGGCTCGGACCGACATCAGGCAGAGGTTGGGTGAAGGTTCCGGTGAGAGATCACAGACAGAACAAACGGAGGTAAGTACACAGCAATTCAACAAGGTGCAAAAAACAAGGCAAACTAACGCTTAGATGTTTTCAGGTTGATACACGGACAAACATACGTTATAAAAATCGGCAGAACTGGATGTACGCCAGAGCCTAAGAAGGGTGATGATCAGGACCAGGTGTGGTGATTGTTGATGGATGCAGGTGCGGGAAACAAGAGAGCTCGAGCGTTCCCGAACTCCTCGGGAAACTGGAGATCACGAACAGGAAAAAACTAGTCGCCCAGACAGGACCCGGCTAGACTGCCGGGATCGGCATATCATCGCACCATTTGAACACCAGTTCCGCTATGCAATCCGGCTTCAGCTGGTACGGGTGCACTTCAGCCACGCCAAGGTCCTAAAACGATATTATAACCACGACAGTACAGACAGTACTGTGCAGCCATTTTCATCCACCTGGCCAAGGCTATTCTGTCAACCACCGAATTATTATTGGCAGACTAAATAGCCTTGGTTTCTCAAATGACTGCCTCGCCTGGTTCACCAACTACTTCTGCAATAGAGTTAGTGGCCAAATCGGAAGGCCTGTTGTTGGACCTATAAGCCTGCCATGGGGGTGCCAGTAATTAAAAGACACTCCGATATAATGATGTGCCTTTGCTGCGGTGACTCTCAGATCCACCACAGACGACACCATTTTGTATACATCTGGCCCTTCATTGGACACTGTGTTAACAAACCCCAAACGAGCTTCAATGCCATACAACAATCCTTCAGTAGCCTTCAACTGCTCTTAAACACTAGTAAAACTAAATGCATGCTTTTCAATCGAACGCTGCTAGCACCCGCCCACCCGACCAGAATCACCACTACGGTTGACTCTAGAGTAAGGGGACAACTACAAACATTCAGGTGTCTAAGGTTAGACAGTAAACTCAACCTCCAGACTCACATAAAGAATCTCCAATCCAAAGTTAAATCTAGAATCGGCTTACTATTTCGCAACAAAAGCTCCTTCACCATGCTGCCAAACATGGCCTCGTAAAACTTGGAACACTATCCTACCGATCCTGATTCATGAAGGTATTTACAAAATAGCCTCCAACACTCTACTCAGCAAATTGATGTAGCTCCATCACAGTGCCATCTGTTTTGTCTCCAAAGCCCCATACACTACCCACCACTGTGACCTGTACGCTGCTGGCTGGTCCTCACTACATGTTTGTGGCCAAACCCACTGGCCCAGGCATCTATAAATCACTACAAGAAATCCTGCCTTATCTTAGCCTTGCTGCCATTGGTCACCATAGCAGCACCTACTCCGTAGCCTGTAGCCCAGCAGGTATATCTCACTGGTCATTCCCAAAGCTAACACTGGCCGCCATTCCTCCTCCAGTTCTCTGCTGCCAATGACTGGAACGAATTGCAAAATCTCTGAAGCTGGAGACCTTATCTTCCTCAATAACTTTAAGCATCAGTTGTCAGAATACCTTACCGATCACTGCACCTGTACACAGCCCATCTGAAATTAGCCCACCCAACTACCTCATCCCTATATTGTTATTTATTTTGCTCGTTTGCACCCCAGTATCTCTATTTGCACATCATCTCTTGCACATCTAGCATTCCAGATAAGCATACTATTGTAATTATTCTGCACTATAGCCTATTTATTGCCTTATCTTCATAACTTGCTACATTTGCACACACTGTATATAATTTTTTGCTGTATTTCTGACTTTATGGTTTTTTTCACCCATATGGGACTCGTGTTGGTTTTATTGCACTACGTTTTATTTGGCCAGGTGCAGTTGTAAAATGAGAACCTGTTCTGTCCGGCTTACCTTGGTTAAATGTAAAGGTGAAATAAAAAAAATAAAAAATAAAAATTTGTAGCTGATTCATTTCTAATAAGAATAATATGGCCTTAATTGAATGGACATCCATTTCAAATGGTTGAATTGATAGATCTTTTTTAAATTGAGGTGCACTCAAGGGCACTCAAAGAGAAGACTGGGCATTTTTACCTCCTTGTTTTT
>NW_025536457.1:0-27500 GCF_020615455.1 Coregonus clupeaformis
GACTGCCAGTCAGAGGGCTGAAGACTCTGGATGTTCCTCTTCTTCTCCTTTGACTCTCCTCCTCCCCTGACAGAGAAGAGATCTGTCCTATCAGTACACTCTTCCACTGGCTGAAAGAGTGGGCGGGCTCTCCCAGCCGCGATTGACAGGGCTGGATGATGATGTGGGCGGGGCTTTCCAGGTGGGAGAGAGAGGCCACGCATGACAGAGCCCAGGGATTGGTTGGGCTGCTGGAGGGGGCGGGTCGCCAGGTGGACTCCACTAATCACAGGAGTGTTGGGTGTGGACTGCTTGTTGAGAGAGAGGGCGCACACGTTTTGCAGTGCAGAGTTTGCATAACAGAGTGTGTGTGTGTGTGTGTGTGTGGAGCTACTACCACTCACCCACAGAGTCCCAGGGGTCAGAGGTCACAAGCAGCAGGCTGGGCGTTCCCAGGGGTCGTCTGGGGGCGGTGCCTCAAGAAGGGCCAAAGATATCCACCAGATCCAACATGGCAGACTGGAGAGAAACAAGAACCACAAAAATCTTCCAAAAGTACAAATAAAAGAGGTTCAAGGAGATATCATGGCTGCTTTCAGGGTTATAGAAGTTGGTTGTTTAGCAACAAGCGACGCGTAGTGCAACTATGAGTGCGAAACAGACGGGGGTAGGCCAGATTGTTGACAACGTGGTAAACTATATATTTCTCCAAATGTTTATTGAAACCATAAATAAATGTGCACAATGACGCTTGTTGTCTCTCAAATACATTGTTACAGTTGTTGGTTAGCTAGCTAAGAAGGAATTGTAGCATATTAGCAGAGCGTGACAAGAGTCAAAACACCTCATTACAAGACATGGTATCAAGAACAAGATAAAACTAGCTGAAACGATTCCCCCACAAGCAGCTGTCATGGTTAAGCTATCTGCTATCTGACCGTTCAGAATCATAATGCATACCATCCGGCCCCCATCGACCGCGCATCAACTTTTTGTGGCGTTGTCAGCTAACCCGTCTATATTAACCTCTCTCTCTCCTCTCTCTCCCCTCTCTCTCTCTCTCTCTCTCTCTCTCTCTCTCTCTCTCTCTCTCTCTCTCTCTCTCTCTCTCTCTCTCTCTCTCTCTCTCTCTCTCTCTCTCTCTCTCTCTCTCTCTCTCTCTCTCTCTCTCTCTCTCTCTCTCTCTCTCTCTCTCTCTCTCTCTCTCTCTCTCTCTCTCTCCTCCCCTGTCCCTGACCCCCTCCTACTCTCGTCCAGTGGCTCTCTGCAGCAACCACTCATCTCAACCGAGACAAAGTTACAAGTCCTTGCAGAGGCGGCAGTGACATCATCAACACAGTTACCATGGAGACACAGACACACACACGAACAGACACAAACACACACACACACATGCCGAAGTATTTCACTTACCTTTAGTACATAGGTAGACCAAAAAAGAGGGAGAGGGAGGAGGAGGAGAGAGAGAGGAGGAGAGAGGGAGGGAGAGGAGGAGAGAGGGAGAGGAGAGAGGAGGGAGGGAGAGAGGAGAGAGGGGGGGGAGAGAGAGAGGGAGAAAGGGAGGGAGGAGAGGGGAGGGAGAGAAAGGAGGGAGAGGAGGAAGAGGGAGGGAGAGAGAGGAGGAGAGGAGAGGAGAGGAGGAGAGAGAGAGAGGGAGGAGGGGAGAGGGAGGGAGAGAGAGGGAGGAGGAGAGGGAGGGAGGAGTAGGAGAGGAGAGAGAGAGAGGAGAGAGAGGAGGAGAGGAGGAGAGAGAGGAGAGGAGAGAGAGGAGAGGAGAGGAGAGAGGAGAGGAGAGAGGAGAGGAGAGTGGGAGGAGAGGGGGAGGAGGGGAGTGGAGAGAGGAGGGAGAGTGGGAGGGAGGGAGAGAGAGAGAGAGAGAGATGGGAGGGAGGGAGGAAGGAGGAGGGGGTAGAGAGGAGAGGAGAGAGAGAGGGAGGGAGGGAGGAGAGGGAGCGGGAGGGAGGGAGAGGAGGAGAAGTGAGAGGGAGGAGAGAGGAGATGGGAGAGAGGAGGTGGAGAGGAGGAGATGGGAGAGAGGGAGGGAGGGAGGAGAGGGAGAGGGAGAGGAGAGAGAGAGAGGGAGGGAGGGAGAGAGGGGAGCGGGAGGGAGGAGAGAGATGGGAGAGAGGGAGAGAGGAGAGAGAGGGGAGCGAGGAGGATGGAGGAGGGAGGAGATGGGAGAGAGGGAGGGAGAGGAAGAGAGGGGAGAGAGGGATGGATGGAGGAGGAGATGGGGAGAGAGGAAGGGAGAGGAGGAGATGGGGAGAGAGGGAGGGAGAGAGGAGGAGATGGGAGAGAGGGAGGGAGAGAGAGATGGGAGGGATGGAGAGGGAGGAGGAGAGGGAGGGGAGGGAGGGAAAGAGAAGAAAATGTGTAGAGATTAAGAAGGGAGGAATCGAGCAGAGGTAAGGATGGAATCTGGAGGAGGGTAGAATAGTTAGTTAGAGGAGAGAGGTTTCACATGGCACTGCAGAAGGTTAGCAATATCACACACTGGTGAGCAAAACTGTGTCTTGTGTGTATCGTCTGTGTGTGTGTGTGTGTGTGTGTCACGTGTGTCTGTCTGTCTGTGTGTGTGTGTGTGTCTGTGTGTGTGTCATGTCTGTCTGTCTGTCTGTCTGTCTGTGTGTGTGTGTGTGTGTGTGTGTGTGTGTCTGTGTGTCTGTCTGTGTGTGTGTGTGTGTGTCATGTCTGTCTGTCTGTGTGTGAGTGTCATGTCTGTCTGTCTGTCTGTCTGTCTGTCTCTGTGTGTACCTGCTCCTACTCCTCTTTGTATGTCTGTCTGTCTGTGCTACTCCTCTTTGCTAAGGCTCAGAACTATCTGTAGCTGTGTGTCACCATCTGTCTCCATAGCAATAGGAGGGAGGCGGGGGCCAGCTGAAGAGGGGTTGTGTCGTGATTAGCATCTGACTAACCAATGACATTCAGCATCAATCAGAGAGAGAGCGAGAGAGAGAGAGACAGAGAGAGAGAGAGAGAGCGAAGAGAGAGACAGAGAGAGATAGAGAGAGAGAGAGAGAGAGAGAGAGAGAGAGAGACAGAGAGACAGAGAGAGAGAGAGAGAGACACCAGCTACAGTATGAACCTATGGAGTAAGAGTGGTAACCACAGCAACACACTTTCCTCATCACTGCTAAGGAAAGAATACAGCAGGGTTGTATTCATTTCTGCCACACGTAGCTACATGTTTTGCAAGTTCATGTAGTCCTCCACCGTTTCGAAAACAAGCGTTTCCTATTGGACAAGTTCATGTAGTACCGCGTTTCAAAAACAAGCATTTCCCATTGGACAAGTTCATGTGGTCCCCCACGTTTGCTTCTCTTTGGGCCCTAGTTAATACATCCCAGCAGTTGTGTGAAATACTCTGTGCCACCACACAGTGGTGCTGTTGAGCTCATTGAGCTGGTGTTGGTGACATCACTGATATGACAGATGCACTCTGAGAGTCGGTGTAGAGTCCACCCCACTCACTCACTCACTCACTCACTCACTCACTCTCACCACTCACTCACACTGGTAATGTGCATGTGTGTGTTTGACCTTCTCACTCTCTCTCTGCTCATGGCCAGGGCCCAGCTGTAACTGTAGCTCCTCCTCCCGCTGGTCTGGGGGGCGGGCCTGTTCTAGATCAGACGCTTCACGAGGAGAGGATGAAGAGGCTGGGGGAGAGAGAGTTGGGGGAGGAGTAGAGAGAGAGAGGGAGAAGGGAGAGAGAGAGAAGGGGAGAAAGAGATGGGGCAGAGGGAGGAGAGAGGGGAGAGGAGAGGGAGAGAGGAGAGAGAGAGAGAGAGAGAGAGAGAGAGAGAGAGAGAGAGAGAGAGAGGGAGAGAAGAGAGAAGATGGGCAGAGGGAGAGAGAGAGAGAGAGAGGACAGAAACTGATATGATAGAAAGGATAAATATTTGTGGGTTGTCTTGTGTTATTGATAGCTTTAATCTATTTCATTGACTGTCCAGGTTAGAACACACATGAGCACACTCAATTGGTGCTGTGTGTGTGTATGTGCATGAAGTTGTGTGGTCGTGCTTGCATATAATCAGTTAAATGAGAGGTTTAAAATGTGCACACACAGGTGAAGTAAAAGTCTATAAAGTAGCACTCTGAATTTGGTACTACGGTACATTAAAGGGAAAGTACAGTCGGGGTCAAAAGTTTTGAGAATGACTTTGAGAAAGTATTGGTCTTCACAAAGTTTGCTGCTTCAGTGTTTTTAGATATTTTTGTCAGATGTTACTATGGTATACTGATATAATTACAAGCATTCCATAAGTGTCAAAGGCTTTTATTGACAATTACATTAAGTTTGCAGTGTTGACCCTTCTTTTTCAAGACCTCTGCAATCCACCCTGCATGCTGTCAATTAACTTCTGGGCCACATCCTGACAACAGCCCATTCTTGCATAATCAATGCTTGGAGTTTGTCGAATTTGTGGGGTTTTTGTTTGTCCACCCGCCTCTTGAGGATTGCCCACAAGTTCTCAATGGGATAAGGTCTGGGGAGTTTCCTGGCCATGGACCCAAAATGTTGATGTTTTGTTCCCGAGCCACTTAGTTATCACTTTGCCTTATGGCAAGGTGCTCCATCATGCTGGAAAAGGCATTGGTCGTCACCAAACTGTTCTTGGATGGTTGGGAGAAGTTGCTCTCGGAGGATGTGTTGGTACCATTCTTTATTCATGGCTGTGTTCTTAGGCAAAATTGTGAGTGAGCCCATTCCCTTGGCTGATTAGCAACCCCACACATGAATGGTCTCAGGATGCTTTACTGTTGGCATGACACAGGACTGATGGTGGTGCTCACCTTGTCTTCTCCGGACAAGCTTTTTTTCCGGATACCCCCAAACAATCGGAAAAGGGATTCATCAGAGAAAATGACTTTACCCCAGTCCTCAGCAGTCCAATCCCTGTACCTTTTGCAGAATATCAGTCTGTCCCTGATGTTTTTCCTGGAGAGAAGTGTCTCCCCTTCTTGACACCAGGCCATCCTCCAAAAGTCTTCGCCTCACTGTGCGTGCAGATGCACTCACACCTGCCTGCTGCCATTCCTGAGCAAGCTCTGCACTGGTGGTGCCCCGATCCCGCAGCTGAATCAACTTTAGGAGACAGTCCTGGCGCTTGCTGGACATTCTTGGGCGCCCTGAAGCCTTCTTCACAACAATTGAACCTCTCTCCTTGAAGTTCTTGATGATCCGATAAATGGTTGATTTAGGTGCAATCTTACTAGCAAAAATATCCTTTCCTGTGAAGTGCAAAGCAATGATAACGGCACGTGTTTCCTTGCAGGTAACCATGGTTAACAGAGGAAGAAGAATGATTTCAAGCACCACCCTCCTTTTAAAGCTTCCAGTCTGTTATTCTAACTCAATCAGCATGACAGAGTGATCTCCAGCCTTGTCCTCGTCAACACTCACCTGTGTTAACGAGAGAATCACTGACATGATGTCAGCTGGTCCTTTTGTGGCAGGGCTGAAATGCAGTGGAAATGTTTTTTGGGGGATTAAGTTCATTTTCATGGCAAAGAGGGACTTTGCAATTAATTTCAATTCATCTGATCACTCTTCATAACATTCTGGAGTATATGCAAATTGCCATCATAAAAACTGAGGCAGCAGACTTTGTGAAAATTAATATTTGTGTCATTCTCAAAACTTTTGACCACGACTGTATTAAAGTCTACACTCACAGTTAAAGGAGAAGTGTTAATGTCTACACTCACAGTTAAAAGGGAAGTGTTAAAGTCTACACTCACAGTTAAAGGGGAAGTGTTAAAGTCTGCACTCACAGTTAAAGGGGAAGTGTTAAAGTCTGCACTCACAGTTAAAGGGGAAGTGTTAAAGTCTACACTCACAGTTAAAGGGGAAGTGTTAAAGTCTACACTCACAGTTAAAGGGGAAGTGTTAAAGTCTACACTCACAGTTAAAGGGGAAGTGTTAAAGTCTGCACTCACAGTTAAAGGGGAAGTGTTAAAGTCTACACTCACAGTTAAGGAGGAGGCGAGCCCCGGGGAGCGGATGGACTCTTCCCCGTAGAGAGCTGCCATATTTGGCTGGCTGGTCCTTTCGGCCTGGGTGGTACGCTGGAGGTACCCCACCATGCCCCGTCCCTCCTCCTCCCCCTGTCCCTCCTCCTTCCCCTGTCCCTCCTCCTCCTCCCCCTGTCCCTCCTCCTCCTCCCCGTTCCCGCCGTCATGCGTTCTTTAGTCGTCAATGCCTGGCTCCTCTCCTGTCTGAGGCCGCTCCTCATCCCTGAGTAGAGACACCAGCTGGCGGGCCTTCTCCCCTCACGTTGCCCCCTGGTCACGGCCGTCACGGTCCATGTACTGGAAGTCACGCAGCGTCTACATGGAGACATGATGATGAGGATTTAATATGAAATTGATTCCTTAGCATTATATAATATACATGATCACATATACATTATCACATATACATTATATTATATATATTATAGTATATACATTATATTATATACATTATTACATATACATTATATTATATACATTATTACATATACATTATATTATATACATTATTACATTTAAGTGATAATGCCCGAGAAGCCGGTGTTTGAAGGATATATTGGCACGGGTGTTAGGCCCGAGACGAAGCTAATATATCCTCCAAACACCGGCTTCGAGGGCATTATCACTTTTATACAACGGGTTACCAACATATTCAAATAACTCCTTCCACAGGATAATAGTCCCGACACAAATCTAGGGTTGCTACCCAAGCTGGCTGGTCGTTCGTTCTATCGGTTTGGTTGCCAGAGACGTGACCCAGTCGTTCAGTCCTTTTGTTCTGTACCTATGGACGCGACCCAGTCGTTCGTTCTAAATGTTCCATTATCATACTGGCTGGCAACGTTCTTATCCCTTGCTTGCTAGCTAGCTAACTACGGCTAACTTACAGTCACGTCAAACAGTGCAGCCAGAAAAACAACAAAGTAGCTGCATTTGCGTTTGTTTAAGCTGTTTTCTAGTGACATTTATTTGGATACATCCATAACAATGAGCTAATGAGGCGCGATTTCGTGTAGGAAATGTGCTCACTCGTCAGGACACTGTTGTTCAGAGGAGCTAGCCAACAACACAGCTAACACAATCACTTCAACCTGAAGCTGGAAAGACTGCAAACTAGCTGCACTTCGTTTCGTTTGACCTTTTTTCAATTGACATTTCTTTGTATATATCCATAAAAATGATGCCAGCTGATTCATGATTTCGACTGGCTGAGAAATGCTCAGTGCCTGTCTGTCTTGTCCCGAAACGTTCATTACTATAGGACAGCTGGAGATCGAATTTGAATGTTGAAACAATGTTGCAAATGTCGGAGAGACAGACAGCAATGTTTATACAAATCTCTGCTGTTGAAAACTAAATGTTAGTCTAAAATAAATGTGGGATAATGTCTAGATGCTTTTTACAGTGGAGATCAAGTTTATAAATTGCCTGGCTGGGCTGATGAGACAGTGGATTGTGCAGTCAGATGGAACAGAGTAAATAGGCATTTTTAACGTCAGATTTAGCCGGTGGTAACTTGTGGAATAGACACCGGCTGGAATGCGGTTTTAACCAAATCGGCATTCAGGATTAGACCCACCCGTTGTATAAATACATAATATAATATACATTATTACATATACATGATATTATATACATTATTACACATACATTATTATATAGCCTATGCCCCTTACATAGGAGACATGATAAGGGTTTAATGTGAAGTAGACTTTTTTTATTTTAAAATAAATAGTGAATCATGCTAGGGTGACAGTATATTTGAGCGTAACTGTAGATACTCCTACAGTTTATACGTACTCATTACATGAAGTGAAGTGCTCATAAGCTTGGTGTTACTATAACTCCTTTTAATAGCATGACAGGTAAGTGCATATTCCAGTGCATGTAGCTGGGTCCACAGTCTTCTGTATTGCATGGAGATTCCTAACCGACACCATTCTACACTCTTAGAAAAAAGGCTTCCAAAAGGGTTTTTCAGCTGTCCCCATAGGAAAACCCTTTTTCGTTCCAGGTAGAACCCTTTTTGGCTCCAGGTAGAACCCTTTTGGGTTCCATGTAGAACCCTCTGTGGAAAGGGTTGTACATGGAACCCAAAACGGTTCTACCTGAAACCAAAAAGGGTTATTCAAAGGGTGCTCCTATGGGGACAGTCGAAGAACCCTTTAAGGTTCTTGATAGCACCTTTATTTCTAAGAGTGTATAGCAGGAGTCCACTGCAGCATTTATATCATTTTGTACCAGAACACCCTCCCAACCATTCTCCAGTTTCCCCCACTCACCTGTATGGTGAATGAGATCTCGCTGCCATTTTGTGCCAGAACACCCTCCCCACCGTACTCCAGTTTCCCCCACCCACCTGTATGGTGAATGCGTTCTCGCGGCACTGCTGAGCCACTCTCTCTGAGCCGGTCTTGATCAAGTAGTCGAGCAGCGTCAGGGCCTTGTAATATAATAATAATACACTTTTTTTCTACTGCACATTTCATACAGACACCACAAGTCAAGGTGCTGTACATACTAAACTAAAATTAAAATACATAACTTAAAAATAGATTTGATAAAAGACAATAAAAGCTGCATAGAATGATAAAAATGAGTACAAACTAATTTAGGATATTAAAATAAGACCAAAATAGTCAGACTGATTTAATGCTGAAAAATGTAACTATTCCAAATTCACATTCTCATTGAAAGCAAGTCTAAGAAGCGGTAGATCTGTTCTATATGCGCAATTTCTATGCTTCCCGTTCTCAAGTAATTTTTTTTGTGTCTTTTACTTTCGGTTTTGTACACCAGCTTCAAACAGCTGAAAATGCAATATTTTTGGTTATGGAAAATATATTTGACAGCAGTTTAGATGGTACAATGATTCTCTACACAATGACTGCTTGTTTTGCCACATAAACTGAAATTAGGCAAACTATTAGAGCTATTTCTGAATATTCAACCTTTAAAGACAGACTCGTTTAACTGGTCTCATCTGGTATATCTACTCACTCTCTCGCTCCACTACATTTTCTTAAAAATAAAAAACAACGTTGAAAAAGGTGTCTTTACTAGGGTTGCAACATTTCGGTACCTTTCCCAAAATGTCCCTGGTTTTCTAGAAATCCTGGTTGGAGGATTCTGCATTTACTGTTTATTCCCTTCTGACCCCAGGAATCTTCCAACCAGGATAAACAACAAAAAAACTGTGGAATTTTGGGAAAGTTCATGTAATTTTGCAACCCTAGTGTTTACCTTGTAGACATAATGGTGTGTCTTTAAAGGTGTTTACCTTGTAGACGTAATGGTGTGTCTTTAAAGGTGTTTACCTTGTAGACGTAATGGTGTGTCTTTAAAGGTGTTTACCTTGTAGACGTAATGGTGTGTCTTTAAAGGTGTTTACCTTGTAGACGTAATGGTGTGTCTTTAAAGGCGTTTACCTTGTAGACGTAATGGTGTGTCTTTAAAGGTGTTTACCTTGTAGACGTAATGGTGTCTCTTTAAAGGTGTGTGTTTACCTTGTAGACGTGTCTCCAGTTCTTCCCGTGGTCGTTGAGGCGTTTCCAGACCATGCCCATGACCTCAGCAAACGCCACCACGTTAAAGGTGAGGTCAGCGATCTCTGACATCAGCGAGGAGGGGGGGCCCCACGGTCGTTGGAGGTCGCTCGCGCACCTGGTTGAGGGGGAGGGGTATTGGAATGAGAGAAAGAGGTATCACACACCATGTTTAGAAAAGGGGTGCGGGGGATAATATTTCTGTCAACATTTT
This sequence comes from Coregonus clupeaformis, assembly GCF_020615455.1. Taxonomy (NCBI): domain Eukaryota; kingdom Metazoa; phylum Chordata; class Actinopteri; order Salmoniformes; family Salmonidae; genus Coregonus; species Coregonus clupeaformis. The sequence continues at coordinate 9,760 of NW_025536457.1, forward strand.
ACCTATAATGAGGGGCTGCCTTCTCCCCAGTGTAGCAGGTGTGTAAGGTAGGGGCTACCAATAATGTATAAAGGCTTTGTAAGTAGTCAATAAAACATGAATGAACATGTATCAATTCATAGGTGAGTGTGGGACCATCAAACTGAATAGCTAGCTAACTCCCTTACATTACACCACAGTGTTACCTTACATTACACCACAATGTTACCTGATATTACACCACAGTGTTACCTTACATTACACCACAATGTTACCTGATATTACACCACAGTGTTACCTGATATTACACCACAGTGTTACCTGATATTACACCACAGTGTTACCTTACATTACACCACAGTGTTACCTTATGTTACACCAGTGTTACCTGATATTACACCACAGTGTTATCTGATATTACACCACAGTGTTACCTGATATTACACCACAGTGTTACCTTACATTACACCACAGTGTTACCTTACATTACACCACAATGTTACCTGATATTACACCACAGTGTTACCTGATATTACACCACAGTGTTACCTGATATTACACCACAGTGTTACCTTACATTACACCACAGTGTTACCTGATATTACACCACAGTGTTACCTGATATTACACCACAGTGTTACCTGATATTACACCACAGTGTTACCTTATGTTACACCACAGTGTTACCTGATATTACACCACAGTGTTACCTGATATTACACCACAGTGTTACCTTATGTTACACCACAGTGTTACCTGATATTACACCACAGTGTTACCTTATGTTACACCACAGTGTTACCTGATATTACACCACAGTGTTACCTGATATTACACCACAGTGTTACCTGATATTACACCACAGTGTTACCTTATGTTACACCACAATGTTACCTGATATTACACCACAGTGTTACCTGATATTACACCACAGTGTTACCTGATATTACACCACAGTGTTACCTGATATTTCACCACAGTGTTAACTGATATTACACCACAGTGTTACCTGATATTACACCACAGTGTTACCTTACATTACACCACAGTGTTACCCGATGGTTAAATAACCAGGTGGAAACACACAACAGGCAAACAAACCTTACTACAACACAGTAGAGTTAGTATAGTTAGTTACAGTCACCTTGATCTCTGCCTCAGAGTAGTTGTGAACAATGTTCTTCACCTGGCGACGCAACGCTGAGGTTGTCATGGTGACTGGTGTTCGGGGGGTGGAGTTAGGGGTGTAAGGTAAATGTTAAAGGGGGTGGGGTAAGGGGGGTGGATGAGGGGGAGGGAGGTAGTTCAGGTGGTAGAGTCTCCGCTCTTTGGAGAGGGGGTCAGAGGCACCACTGTAGGAGGGAGGGAGGGGGAGAGAGAGAGAGAGAGAGAGAGAGAGAGAGAGAGAGAGAGAGAGAGAGAGAGAGAGAGAGAGAGAGAGAGAGAGAGAGAGAGAGAGAGAGAGAGAGAGAGAAAAGAAAGTGAGAAAGAGAGAGTGATAGACACAGACTGACAATTAAACTCTTTAAAATAACAATTAAAATGTGTTAATACAAGTCAATCATTATCAACTCAACTGCTCTTTAGTTAATTAGCTAATTAGCCAGTAATATGACTACTAAACACTTCAATCAACTCAATCCAACTCAATCATCAAGTTTGCAGACGACACAAAAGTAGTAGGCTTGATTACCAACAATGACGAGACAGCCTACAGGGAGGTGGTGAGGGCTCTAGGAGTGTGGTGCCAGGAAAAGAACCTCTCACTCAACGTCAACAAAACAAAGGAGATGATCATGGACTTCAGGAAACAGCAGAGGGTGCACCTCCCTATCCACATCGACGGGACCGCAGTGGAGAAGGTGGCAAGCTTCAAGTTCCTCGTCGTACACATCACTGACAAACTGAAATGGTCCACCCACACAGACAGTGTGGTGAAGAAGGCGCAACAGCGCCTCTTCAACCTCAGGAGGCTGAAGAAATTTGGCTTGGCACATAAAACCCTCACAAACTTTTACAGATGCACAATTGAGAGAATCCTATCGGGCTGTATCACCACCTGGTATGGCAGCTGCACCGCCCGCAACTGCAGGGCTCTCCAGAGGGTGGTGCGGTCTGCCGAACGCATTACCAAGGGCAAACTACCCGCCCTCCAGGACACCTACAGCACCTGATGTCACAGGAAGGCCAAAAAGATCATCAAGGACAACAACCAACCGAGCCACTGCCTGTTCACCCCGCTATCATCCAGAAGGCGAGGTCAGTACAGGTGCATCAAAGCTGGGACCGAGAGACTGAAAAACAGCTTCTAACTCAAGGCGATCAGACTGTTAAAGAGCCTTCACTAGCACATTAGAGGCTGCTGCCTATATACATAGATTAGAAATCACTGGCCACTTTAATAAATGGAACACTAGTCACTTTAATAATGTTTACATATCTTGCACTACTCATCTCATATGTATATACTGTATTCTATACTATAATATTCTACTGTATCTTAGTCTATGTCGCTCTGTCATTGCTCGTCCATATATTTATGTATATATTCTTAATTCCATTGCTTTACTTAGTTTTGTGTGTATTGGGTATATGTTGTAAATTGTTAGATATTACTGCACTGTTGGAGCTAGAAGCACAAGCATTACGCTACACCCGCAATAACATCTGCTAAACACGTGTATGTGACCAATACAATTTGATTTGATTTGATTTCAACTGTTCCTTGGTTAATTAATTAATTATCCAGTAATATGACTACTAAACACTAACTGTTCCTTAGTTAATTAGCTAATTATCCAGTAATATGACTACTAAACACTTTAACTGTTCCTTGGTTAATTAGCTAATTATCCAGTAATATGACTACTTAACACTTGAACTGTTCCTTGGTTAATTAGCTAATTATCCAGTAATATGACTACTTAACACTTTAACTGTTCCTTGGTTAATTAGCTAATTATCCAGTAATATGACTACTAAACACTTTAACTGTTCCTTGGTTAATTAGCTAATTATCCAGTAATATGACTACTAAACACTTTAACTGTTCCTTGGTTAATTAGCTAATTATCCAGTAATATGACTACTAAACACTAACTGTTCCTTGGTTAATTAGCTAATTATCCAGTAATATGACTACTAAACACTTTAACTGTTCCTTGGTTAATTAGCTAATTATCCAGTAATATGACTACTAAACACTTTAACTGTTCCTTGGTTAATTAGCTAATTATCCAGTAATATGACTACTAAACACTTTAACTGTTCCTTAGTTAATTAGCTAATTATCCAGTAATATGACTACTAAATACTAACTGTTCCTTGGTTAATTAGCTAATTATCCAGTAATATGACTACTAAACACTAACTGTTCCTTGGTTAATTAGCTAATTATCCAGTAATATGACTACTAAACACTTTAACTGTTCCTTGGTTAATTAGCTAATTATCCAGTAATATGACTACTAAACACTTTAACTGTTCCTTGGTTAATTAGCTAATTATCCAGTAATATGACTACTAAACACTTTAACTGTTCCTTGGTTAATTAGCTAATTATCCAGTAATATGACTACTAAACACTTTAACTGTTCCTTGGTTAATTAGCTAATTATCCAGTAATATGACTACTAAACACTAACTGTTCCTTGGTTAATTAGCTAATTATCCAGTAATATGACTACTTAACACTTTAACTGTTCCTTGGTTAATTAGCTAATTATCCAGTAATATGACTACTAAACACTTTAACTGTTCCTTGGTTAATTAGCTAATTATCCAGTAATATGACTACTAAACACTTTAACTGTTCCTTGGTTAATTAGCTAATTATCCAGTAATATGACTACTAAACACTTTAACTGTTCCTTAGTTAATTAGCTAATTATCCAGTAATATGACTACTAAACACTAACTGTTCCTTGGTTAATTAGCTAATTATCCAGTAATATGACTACTAAACACTAACTGTTCCTTGGTTAATTAGCTAATTATCCAGTAATATGACTACTAAACACTTTAACTGTTCCTTGGTTAATTAGCTAATTATCCAGTAATATGACTACTAAACACTTTAACTGTTCCTTGGTTAATTAGCTAATTATCCAGTAATATGACTACTAAACACTTTAACTGTTCCTTGGTTAATTAGCTAATTATCCAGTAATATGACTACTAAACACTTTAACTGTTCCTTGGTTAATTAGCTAATTATCCAGTAATATGACTACTAAACACTAACTGTTCCTTGGTTAATTAGCTAATTATCCAGTAATATGACTACTTAACACTTTAACTGTTCCTTGGTTAATTAGCTAATTATCCAGTAATATGACTACTTAACACTTTAACTGTTCCTTAGTTAATTAGCTAATTATCCAGTAATATGACTACTAAACACTTTAACTGTTCCTTGGTTAATTAGCTAATTATCCAGTAATATGACTACTTAACACTTTAACTGTTCCTTGGTTAATTAGCTAATTATCCAGTAATATGACTACTAAACACTTTAACTGTTCCTTGGTTAATTAGCTAATTATCCAGTAATATGACTACTAAACACTAACTGTTCCTTGGTTAATTAGCTAATTATCCAGTAATATGACTACTAAACACTAACTGTTCCTTGGTTAATTAGCTAATTATCCAGTAATATGACTACTAAACACTAACTGTTCCTTAGTTAATTAGCTAATTATCCAGTAATATGACTACTAAACACTTTAACAGTTCCTTGGTTAATTAGCTAATTATCCAGTAATATGACTACTAAACACTAACTGTTCCTTAGTTAATTAGCTAATTATCCAGTAATATGACTACTAAACACTTTAACTGTTCCTTGGTTAATTAGCTAATTATCCAGTAATATGACTACTAAACACTAACTGTTCCTTGGTTAATTAGCTAATTATCCAGTAATATGACTACTAAACACTTTAACTGTTCCTTGGTTAATTAGCTAATTATCCAGTAATATGACTACTAAACACTTTAACTGTTCCTTGGTTAATTAGCTAATTATCCAGTAATATGACTACTAAACACTTTAACTGTTCCTTGGTTAATTAGCTAATTATCCAGTAATATGACTACTTAACACTTTAACTGTTCCTTGGTTAATTAGCTAATTATCCAGTAATATGACTACTAAACACTTCTAACTAAATGCTATTTGCTGACAGGAGAGATAGGAGTCTCTTCTTGATCCTGTTTGTTAGATTATTGGCCAGCGTCCGAATTGGAACCTTATTCCCTATATAGTGTACCATATTCCATATAGTGAACTACTTTTAACAAGCGCCCTACAGGTCCTGGTCAAAAGTAGTGCACTTTAATGGGAATGGGGTGCCATTTGGGACGAACCCTGAAGAGACTAGATTGCTTTATTCTCCTGTCGCCCAATACTGCAGACCTAGGATCAGTTTCCTGCAACAAATTCAGATTGAACCATTAGATACGAACCTAACCACTGATCTAGGACCAGATTACACTCCGATAATCCTAACCTAAACCATTAGATACGAACCTAACCACTGATCTAGGACCAGATTACACTCCGATAATCCTAACCTAAACCATTAGATACGAACCTAACCACTGATCTAGGATCAGTTTACACTTCCCCTAATTCTATCCTGAACCATTAGAGGGGAAAACACATAACTGAACTTAGATCAGAGTGTCGGAGAAACTTCATTCTACTTGTCAACAGGAAGTAGGTCATAAAAAAGTGCCACTATTTATGTGTCTGGCAGAGCTTGGTCTTATCCAGGCCAACACACACACACACACACACACACACACATACGCACGCACGCACGCACACACACACACACACACACACACACACACACACACCCACACACACACACACACCCCCACACACACACACCGTAACCCACTTTCACATCTAAACTAATATATTACCAGAGACATGAGAGACTTCATCTCTTAAGAGCTCAAACTGTTCTTTCTCTCCTCTGTGTCTGGCTCCTGTGTACTTCAGACTGTGTTCACATCACAATTAACCCATTAAACCAGTGTATCTCAATCCTGGTCCTGGGGACCCAAAGGGGTGATCATTTAGTTTTAGCCTCAGCACTACACACCTGGTCCCACTAATCAAAGGTTTGATGATGAGTTGATTAGTGGAATCAGGCGTGTTGCCCAATTATTGGCTCAGTGGGCTAACAGGGTCATTAGTTAGTTCTATATTTCAAATGTCCTCCTATAGGATGGCTTGTTCTACAGCCGTCCTCCAATAGGATGTTAGGATGAACAGAACAGTCACAGAATGCTTTGTCCTGCAGTAGTGCTGACTTCAGCAATATCACTGAAGAACTGCAATACACACTGAGAGAGAGAGGAGAGAGAGGGGAGAGGAGAGGAGAGAGAGGGGAGAGGAGAGAGAGGAAAGAGAGAAGAGATAGGGGGAGAGGAGAGAGAGGGAGAGAGGAGAGAGGAGAGGAGAGAGAGAGGAAATAGAGAAGAGAGAGGGAGAAGAGAGAGAGAAGAGAGAGAGGAGAGAAAGAGGGAAAGGAGAGAGGAGAGAGGGAGAGGAGAGAGAGAAGAGAGAGAGGAGAGAGAGAAGAGAGAGAGGAGAGAGAGGACAGACAGACAGACTTGAGGACACAGAGAAAATAAAGAATGGAAACATCAGCAGTTCAATCAGTATCACCTTTCTGACAAATCATCTCCAGCTCTCTCTCACACACACACACACACACACACACACACACACACACACACACACACACACACACACACACACACACACAGTCTTGTACAGCTAATCTTGTGGGGACACACAATTCAGTCCCATTCAAAATCCTATTTTCCCTAACCATAAACCTAACCCTAGATCCTAACCCTAACCCTTAACATCATTCTAACCCTAACACTAATTCTAACCTTAACCCTAAACCCCCTAGAAATAGCATTTGACCTCGTGGGGACTAACAAAATGTCCACAGTTGGTCAAATTTTTGTTAAACACGTCCACACACACACCTCCTTTCCATGCAGCAGCCCACTATAGGTTACTAGGGGCCCCCGACAAAAACAAGAAATATATATAAACTTAGTCGGGGTCTCAACTTACTGTTGACAGTTAGAAAAGTGCAATTTCGAAATGTGGTTGTTCATCAGCAGTGTTTCTCTTGTTGTCAGTCACTGAATTAGCCCATGTCAGGTAAGGTAGTCTACCCAGCTATCTAACCCTTGTAGTAGGCCTAATCATCACCACATTACCACAGAGCCCTGACCTCCAGGGTGCCCCCATTGATTGTATTAGTCACTCACAGATATCACTAAAACGTTCTGCCCTCGAGGTGGGGAGGTGCCCCCTGACCAAATCTCGCTTAGGGCCCCCAAAACGCTAGAGGAGGCACTGACTACTAAACTACCAAAGCATTCATGCAAATATTCTTACGCAACGCAATGTGCTCATTGTCCAATCTGAGCTGTCAAAAAAAACATGGCCACACTAACCAACCCTCAAATTGCCTACAATACCTATACAGCACACCGCTTTTGTTGCAAAAAATAAACTGCAGAATAATGTCAAACGAACTAATAGCCTATCAAATCATCCAAGTTTAGCTTTGGCTATGTTTAAATATCGCAGTAAACTATGATTTGTTTTATGTCGCGGTAGCCTAAAAACCCAGATAGCCAATGTGCTTAGTTTACCGCATTCTGTCCGTTCCGCTTACCTCTGCCATGATCACCTCCCTCCTCCTACACCAGGCACCATCCTCCTCTCCGCTCCTTCCCTCTCTCGCTCTCTCCCTCTCTCTGCAGTGTAGGTATTCCCCCAGTAGTATTAAACCACCGGTATCAGCAGCACTGAACCGTAACACAGAGATGCAGCGAGCAAGGGAGCTATCGGTAGGCTACTCCCGAAACATGCCGGTTGATGACTGAGGACAGACGAGCAGAAAGCAGTGCTCCAGCCCCGTGCGTGGAACGGCAGTGGAATTCCGAAGGGACGTGTAGTCTGTTCCTTTTACAACGGTCGGGTGAAGTTGGGATGCACGAGGCGGGCAGCAACCGTGACATCCGCATAGGACAACCAACGGCATGGCACACTCACGCGCCCACTCACACACGCACGCATGCATGGCAGGTACGCATACGCACAGCTCACAGAGAGAGAGAGAGAGAGAGAGAGAGAGAGAGAGAGAGAGAGAGAGAGAGAGAGAGAGTGAGAGAGGGAGAGAGAGAGAGAGAGTAAGAAAGAGAGAGAGAGAGAGAGTAAGAAAGAGAGAGAGAGAGAGAGTAAGAAAGAGAGAGAGAGAGAGAGAGAGAGACAGAGAGAGAGAGAGAGAGAGAGAGAGAGAGAGAGAGAGAGAGAGAGAGAGAGTGTGAGAGAGAGAGAGAGAGAGAGAGAAGGGGCGGGATGGGGGTGGATACTGGGTAGTGGGTAGCATGCTGTCAGCGTTTAACCCACGCTCCTCCTCCTCAGAATCAGTGTGTGTGAGGGAGCTAGGTGAGACAACCACATCTCTCAGTCATAATAAGGAAACCAAGACAGTAAGTTCACAAAGCAAGTTTATTGATGTCATAGTGAGAAAATAAACCTCTGCACCTGTGATGGATTCTCAGTACAAAGGTGTGTGTTAAGGAGGAAGAAGGGAATCTATTGAAGTTGGACATTGGGATCAGAGAGCTGTGTGTGTGTGTGTGTGTGTGTGTGTCAGCTCACAGCCTGTCCCTCTGCAGCCTCATCCAACAGCACACACAGAGAGTCCACTAAGCCTTCCATTAGAATATACACCTGGAAGAGAAAGAGAGAGAGAGAGAGAGAGAGAGAGAGAGAGAGAGAGAGAGAGAGAGAGAGAGAGAGAGAGACAGGGAGAGAGAGGGAGAGAGAGAGACAGAGAGGGGGGGAAGAGAGAGACAGAGAAAGAAAGAGAGAGAGAACCACTTTTGTTTATTATCTACTTCACTTGCTTTGGCAAAGTAAACATACAGTACCAGTAAAAAGTTTAAGAACAAGTACACATTCAAGGTTTTTTTTTTTTTTTTTATACCATTTTCTACATTGTAGAATAATAGTGAAGACATCAAAACGATGAAATAACACATATGGAATCATGTAGTAACCCAAAAAGTGTTAAACAAATCAAACATGTACAGTATAACAGTGTACTAGCCTGTTGGTGCAGCTGTCTCCTGTATTTGTCCTGTAGTTCAGGCTCTACAGTAGAGTCAGTGTGGTGGTCCTGGTAGTATAGTATAGTATAGTATAGTATAGTATAGTATAGTATAGTATAGTATAGTATAACAGTGTACTAGCCTGTTGGTGCAGCTGTCTCCTGTATTTGTCCTGTAGTTCAGGCTCTACAGTAGAGTCAGTGTGGTGGTCCTGATAGTATAGTATAGTATAGTATAGTATAGTATAGTATAGTATAGTATAGTATAGTATAGTATATTATAGTATAGTATATTATAGTATAGTATAGTATAGTATATTATAGTATAGTATAGTATAGTATAGTATAGTATAGTATAGTATAGTATAGTATAACAGTGTACTAGCCTGCTGGTGCAGCTGTCTCCTGTATTTGTCCTGTAGTTCAGGCTCTACAGTAGAGTCAGTGTGGTGGTCCTGGTAGTATAGTATAGTATAGTATAGTATAGTATAGTATAGTATAGTATAGTATAACAGTGTACTAGCCTGCTGGTGCAGCTGTCTCCTGTATTTGTCCTGTAGTTCAGACTCTACAGTAGAGTCAGTGTGGTGGTCCTGGTAGTATAGTATAGTATAGTATAGTATAGTATAGTATAGTATAGTATAGTATAGTATAGTATAGTATAACAGTGTACTAGCCTGCTGGTGCAGCTGTCTCCTGTATTTGTCCTGTAGTTCAGGCTCTACAGTAGAGTCAGTGTGGTGGTCCTGGTAGTATAGTATAGTATAGTATAGTATAGTATAGTATAGTATAACAGTGTACTAGCCTGTTGGTGCAGCTGTCTCCTGTATTTGTCCTGTAGTTCAGGCTCTACAGTAGAGTCAGTGTGGTGGTCCTGATAGTATAGTATAGTATAGTATAGTATAGTATAGTATAGTATAGTATAGTATAGTATAGTATAACAGTGTACTAGCCTGCTGGTGCAGCTGTCTCCTGTATTTGTCCAGTAGTTCAGGCTCTACAGTAGAGTCAGTGTGGTGGTCCTGGTAGTATAGTATAGTATAGTATAGTATAGTATAGTATAGTATAGTATAACAGTGTACTAGCCTGTTGATGCAGCTGTCGCCTGTATTTGTCCTGTAGTTCAGGCTCTACAGTAGAGTCAGTGTGGTGGTCCTGGTAGTATAGTATAGTATAGTATAGTATAGTATAGTATAGTATAGTATAACAGTGTACTAGCCTGCTGGTGCAGCTGTCTCCTGTATTTGTCCTGTAGTTCAGGCTCTACAGTAGAGTCAGTGTGGTGGTCCTGGTAGTATAGTATAGTATAGTATAGTATAGTATAGTATAACAGTGTACTAGCCTGCTGGTGCAGCTGTCTCCTGTATTTGTCCTGTAGTTCAGGCTCTACAGTAGAGTCAGTGTGGTGGTCCTGATAGTATAGTATAGTATAGTATAGTATAGTATAGTATAGTATAACAGTGTACTAGCCTGCTGGTGCAGCTGTCTCCTGTATTTGTCCTGTAGTTCAGGCTCTACAGTAGAGTCAGTGTGGTGGTCCTGGTAGTATAGTATAGTATAGTATAGTATAGTATAGTATAGTATAGTATAGTATAGTGTAGTATAGTATAGTATAGTATAGTATAACAGTGTACTAGCCTGCTGGTGCAGCTGTCTCCTGTATTTGTCCTGTAGTTTCAGGCTCTACAGTAGAGTCAGTGTGGTGGTCCTGATAGTATAGTATAGTATAGTATAGTATAGTATAGTATAGTATAACAGTGTACTAGCCTGCTGGTGCAGCTTGTCTCCTGTATTTGTCCTGTAGTTCAGGCTCTACAGTAGAGTCAGTGTGGTGGTCCTGATAGTATAGTATAGTATAGTATAGTATAGTATAGTATAGTATAGTATAGTATAGTATAGTATAACAGTGTACTAGCCTGCTGGTGCAGCTGTCTCCTGTATTTGTCCTGTAGTTCAGGCTCTACAGTAGAGTCAGTGTGGTGGTCCTGGTAGTATAGTATAGTATAGTATAGTATAGTATAGTATAACAGTGTACTAGCCTGCTGGTGCAGCTGTCTCCTGTATTTGTCCTGTAGTTCAGGCTCTACAGTAGAGTCAGTGTGGTGGTCCTGGTAGTATAGTATAGTATAGTATAGTATAGTATAGTATAGTATAGTATAACAGTGTACTAGCCTGTTGATGCAGCTGTCGCCTGTATTTGTCCTGTAGTTCAGGCTCTACAGTAGAGTCAGTGTGGTGGTCCTGGCAGTATAGTATAGTATAGTATAGTATAGTATAGTATAGTATAGTATAGTATAGTATAGTATAGTATAGCAGTGTACTAGCCTGCTGGTGCAGCTGTCTCCTGTATTTGTCCAGTAGTTCAGGCTCTACAGTAGAGTCGGTGTGGTGGTCCTGATAGTATAGTATAGTATAGTATAGTATAGTATAGTATAGTATATTATAGTATAGTATAGTATAGTATAGTATAGTATATTATAGTATAGTATAGTATAGTATAGCATATTATAGTATAGTATAGTATATTATAGTATAGTATAGTATAGTATAGTATAGTAAAGTATATTATATTATAGTATAGTATATTATAGTATAGTATAGTGTAGTATAGTATATTATAGTATAGTATAGCATATTATAGTATAGTATAGTATATTATAGTATAGTATAGTATAGTATATTATATTATATTATAGTATAGTATAGTATAGTATATTATAGTATAGTATAGTATAGTATAGTATAGTATAACAGTGTACTAGCCTGTTGATGCAGCTGTCTCCTGTATTTGTCCTGTAGTTCAGGCTCTACAGTAGAGTCAGTGAGGTGGTCCTGGTAGTATAGTATAGTATAGTATAGTATAGTAAAGTATATTATAGTATAGTATAGTATAGTATAGTATAGTATAGTACAGTATATTATAGTATAGTATAGTATAGTATAGTATAGTATAGTATAGCATATTATAGTATAGTATATTATAGTATAGTATAGTATATTATAGTATAGTATAGTATAGTATAGTATATTATAGTATAGTATAGTATAGTATAGTATATTATAGTATAGTATAGTATAGTATAGTATAGTATAGTATAGTATAACAGTGTACTAGCCTGTTGATGCAGCTGTCTCCTGTATTTGTCCTGTAGTTCAGGCTCTACAGTAGAGTCAGTGAGGTGGTCCTGGTAGTCACTCTCAGGGCTGGCTGTGGTGGAGGAGAGCTCTCTGCCTGGTTCTTTACCAGACTTACCTCCAGGACGCTTCCCCCCCACCACCTCCTCACGACCCTTCTTCTTACTGCCCGGACGCTCCTGGAAGAGAGCACAGGAGGCTGCTGAGGGGAGGACGGCTCATAATAATGGCCGAAACTGAGCAAATGGAATGGCATCAAACACCTGGAAACCATGTATTTGATACCATTCCACTTATACCACTCCAGCCATTACCACGAGCCCGTCCCTCCCAATTAAGGTGCCACCAACCTGTGGAAGAGAGGGATGGGGGGAAGAGTAAGAGAGGGATGGGGGAGGAGGGAGAGAGAAGGATAGGTTAAAAAGAGAGATGGTCGGAGGGAGGGAGGGAGAGAGAGAGTGATGGGTTATAGAGAGAGATGGTCGGAGGGACGGAGGGAGGGAGGGAGGGAGGGAGAGAGAGAGGGAGGGAGGGATGGTTAGAGAGAGAGATGGTCGGAGGGATGGAGGGAGAGAGAGCGGGATGGGTTAAAAAGAGAGATGGTCGGAGAGAGGGAGAGAGGGAGAGAGAGAGAGGGATGGGTTAAAAAGAGAGATGGTCAGAGAGAGTGAGGGAGAGAGGGAGGGAGGGATGGTTAGAGAGAGAGATGGTCGGAGGGAGGGAGGGAGGGAGAGAGAGGGATGGGTTAAAAAGAGAGATGGTCGGAGAGAGGGAGGGAGGGAGGGATGGATGGTTAGAGAGAGAGATGGTCGGAGGGAGGGAGAGAGAGAGGGATGGGTGGAGGGAGGGAGATGGGCGGGTTATAGAGAGATTCACTATTTGATTACCACGAGCCCGTCCCTCCCAATTAAGGTGCCACCAACCTGTGGAAGAGAGGGATGGGGGGAAGAGTAAGAGAGGGATGGGGGAGGAAGGAGAGAGAAGGATAGGTTAAAAAGAGAGATGGTCGGAGGGAGGGAGGGAGAGAGAGAGTGATGGGTTATAGAGAGAGATGGTCGGAGGGACGGAGGGGAGGGAGGGGGAGAGGGAGAGAGAGAGGGAGGGAGGGATGGTTAGAGAGAGAGATGGTCGGAGGGATGGAGGGAGAGAGAGCGGGATGGGTTAAAAAGAGAGATGGTCGGAGAGAGGGAGAGAGGGAGAGAGAGAGGGATGGGTTAAAAAGAGAGATGGTCAGAGAGAGTGAGGGAGAGAGGGAGGGAGGGATGGTTAGAGAGAGAGATGGTCGGAGGGAGGGAGGGAGGGAGAGAGAGAGGGATGGGTTAAAAAGAGAGATGGTCGGAGAGAGGGAGGGAGGGATGGATGGTTAGAGAGAGAGATGGTCGGAGGGAGGGAGAGAGAGAGGGATGGGTGGAGGGAGGGAGATGGGCGGGTTATAGAGAGATTCACTATTTGCTCACCTCTTGGCCACAGCACAGTAGACTATATGATTCAAGACATTGACCCTTTCTCTCTCAGCTCATTCACCGTCAAGCCACTAACACCTCTGTCTGATCACAGCCAAATTACCTTGTTCCTCAAAAGAACAGACATGGAAACAACCACACATTCACAGCCCAGTAAGCTGTACAACATCAGAAATTCATACAGATGGGCCCGAAACAGCACAGAAGAATACCAGAAAGCAACCAGTAACCAAAACATCAAAACACTCTTAGATAACTTTCTGGATACCACATTCACTCACAGTAAAGAAGGCATCAATCTAGCAGTAAAAAACATCAACTATATATTCAGGCAAACGGCAAAAGAAGCACAACTGAAATGGATAAAAAACAAAAACAAAAAGACAACTGGTTTGATGCAGATTGTAAAATTATAAGGAAAAAACCTAGAACACTATCAAACCAAAAGCACAGAGACCCAAATAATGGTGAATTACGCCTTCATTACTGTGAGACTTTAAAACTAATAAACATACACTCAGAACCAAAAAAGCACAGTACAACAGCAAGAAGCTGACACTAATTGAGGAGTCCATAAACACAAACAACTTCTGGCAAAATTGGAAATACCTAAAACAGTCGAAACTAGAGGAATTAGCGATACAAAATGGTGACATGGACAACACATTTTAAAAACACTCCACAACACCGTTCAAATTGATGCAAATGCAGAACAATGCCAAATTCCTGAGAAGTTGAAGGGATTAGAAAAAGCTATAAAGGACAATCAAAATACATCGGACCAGGAGCTCTATAAGAAACTTCAGGACCTCAAATTTAAAAAAGCATGCGGACCTGATGGCATCCTAAATGAGATGCTCAAATTCACTAGTACAACATTTCAATTGGCTATATTAAAACTGTTTAGCCCTGTGTGGACCCACACCAGGGTCCAGACAGGGCGTGGTACTTTGTGGGAGGAAGGAGAGGGGAAGCAGCGCGCCGAGGTCCAGACCTGACCAGGGGCGCAACAGGGAGGCGGAGAATAGGTGGTGGTCACGCCCAGAGCCGGATCCGCCTCCGAGGCGGAATGCCCACCCGGCCCCTACCCTGTTATGTTTATGTGGCGCGGTCGGAGTCCGCACCTTTGGGGGGGGGGTACTGTCACGCTCTGACTCAGGGGACGTTTATTTGTTGAGTCAGGGTGTGTATGTTCTATGTTGTGTAGTTCTATGTTGATATTCTAGTATGTCTATTTCTATGTTGGCCGGTGTGGTTCCCAATCAGAGGCAGCTGTCGCTCGTTGTCTCTGATTGGGGACCATACTTAGGCAGCCTTCTGGCACGAGTTAGTTGTGGGATCTTGTTCCGTGTGAGGTATGTTGTTTGTCTACCTTGGACTTCACGTTTCATTTCATTTGTTGTTTTGTCGTGGTGTTTATTCAATATAAATAAACATGTATGCATATCACGCTACGCCTTGGTCCGTCCTGTCTGTAAACGATCGTGACATTAAGTTTTGGAAACATCTATAATACAGTGACCCCTCTCATATCATTACCAAGCCCTGCAATGCCAAGAGCTGAGCAAAGAAAAGAGTCCCCTCATCCAGCTGGTCCTGGGGCTGAGTTCACAAACCTGTTCTACTAACACACTGAAGCCTCAGGACCAGAACATCCAATCAATTAGAATAAACCAAATTACAACACAGTCAAAACAAAACTACACTACTTATTGGGAAACACAAGCGCAAAGCAAAATGCAGTGCTATCTGGCCCTAAATCAACAGTACACCATGGCTAACTATTTGACCATGGTTACTGATCACAACCTTAGAAAAACCTTGACAAAGTACAGGCTCAGTGAGCACAGCCTTTCCATTGAGAAGGGTAGACACAGGAAAACCTGGCTCCCTGTAGAGGAAAGGCTGTGTAACCACGGCACCACAGCAGAACCCGAGACAGAGCCGCATTTCCTGACAAAATGCCAAAAATATAAAACAATTAGAGAGTGTCATTTCCCCAAATTTGAAACTCTTATTCAAGACCACGCTGATGAGAATAGGCTACCCGTCCTGTTGGGGATGAGAATAGGCTACCCGTCCTGTTGGGGGAGGACGCAGAGAGCTGTGGGTTGGCAGCGCACTACATTGCTGCCTGCCATAAGATGAGGGACAGTGTCTGACAGACCAACCAACCACCACATGTCCGCTATGCTTATTGTTATTGTTCAATGGTTATTTTGACCCTTGATTATTGTTGTTACTGTTGTCCCGTTGACAATATTGATTATTATTATTTTAATTATGTTCATATTGTAAATCTCCAAATATGAACATTGTTAGGTCATGCCAATAAAGCACATGTATTTGAATTGAATTGAGAGAGAAAGAAAGAGAGAAAGAGAGAAAGAACAAGCTAGTGAAATAGACAGAGAGAGACATAAATGGAGAGAGGGAGAGCGAGAGAGACAGAAAGAGAGAGCGAGAGAGAGAGAGAGCAAGAGAGCGAGAGAGAGAGAAAGAGAGAGCGTGAGAGAGTGAGAGAGTGAGAGAGCGAGAGAGAGAGAGAGAGAATGAACCCAGATTGGGAAAGAGAGAGAGAGAGAGAGAGAGAGAGAGAGAGAGAGAGAGAGAGAAAAAAAGAGAGAGAGATCCCTCAGAGTCTCTCAGAGCGTTCACAGTCAGCCCACTGACACCCCTATCAGACCACAGCAAAATCACAGTCTACTTGAACAGAGCAATACTCAATTATGAGGCATCAAAGCCAAAGGAACTGAATAATATAAAGAAATGCTATAGATGGAAGGAAAGTAGTGTTGAAACCTACCAAAAAACAATTAGGCAACAACAAATTCAATCCATTCTAGACAACTTCCTGGACAAAATGTTCCACTGTAATAGTGAAGGTGTAAACTTGGCAGTAGAAAACCTAAACAGTATATTTGACCTCTCAGCTTCCCTATCAAATCTAAAAATCTTTAACAGAAAACCAAAGAAAAGTAACAACAGTGATAAATGGTTTGATGAAGAATGCAAAAACCTAAGAAAGAAATTGAGAAACCTATCCAACCAAAAACATAGAGACCCAGAAAACCTGAGCCTATGCCTTCACTATGGTGAATCACTAAAACAATACAGAAATACACTACGGAAAAAGAAGGAACAGCATGTCAGAAATCAGCTCAATGTAACTGAAGAATCCATAGACTCTAACCACTTCTGGGAAAATTGGAAAACACTAAACAAACAAAACACGAAGAGCTATCTATCCAAAACGGAGATGTATGGGTAAACCACTTCTCCAATCTTTTTGGCCCTATAACAGAGAACAAACAGCAAAAAAATATACATGATCAAATGCAAATCTTAGAATCAACTATTAAAGACTACCAGAACCCACTGGATTCTCCAATTACATTGAATGAACTACAGGACAAAATACAAACCCTCCAACCCAAAAAGTCCTGTGGTGTTGATGGTATCCTCTGCATTATCATTAACAGCAGACTAGTTCATTTCCTCAGTGAAAACAATGTACTGAGCAAATGTCAAATTGGCTTTTTACCAAATTACCGTACGACAGACCACGTATTCACCCTGCACACCCTAATTGACAAACAAACAAACCAAAACAAAGGCAAAGTCTTCTCATGCTTTGTTGATTTCAAAAAAGCTTTTGACTCAATTTGGCATGAGGGTCTGCTATACAAATTGATGGAAAGTGGGGTTGGGGGAAAACATACGACATTATAAAATCCATGTACACAAACAACAAGTGTGCGGTTAAAATTGGCAAAAAATACACACATTTCTTTCAACAGGGCCGTGGGTGAGACAGGGATGCAGTTTAAGCCCCACCCTCTTCAACTATATATCAACGAATTGGCGAGGGCACTAGAACAGTCTGCAGCACCCGGCCTCACCCTACTAGAATCTGAAGTCAAATGTCTTCTGTTTGCTGATGATCTGGTGCTTCTGTCACCAACCAAGGAGGGCCTACAGCAGCACCTAGATCTTCTGC
>NW_025536457.1:32500-40000 GCF_020615455.1 Coregonus clupeaformis
TAGTGGTAACAGGATGATAGTGGGTTGTAGTGGTAACAGGCTGATAGTGTGTTGTAGTGGTAGACAGGATGATAGTGGGTTGTAGTGGTAACAGGATGATAGTGGGTTGTGTAGTGTTGAAGGATGATAGTGGGTTGTGGTGGTAGACAGGATGATAGTGGAGTTTGTAGTGGTGAGAAGGTTGATAGTGGGTTGTAGTGGTGAGACAGTCTGATAGTGGGTTGTAGTGGTAGACAGGATGATAGTGGGTTGTAGTGGTAGACAGGATGATAGTGGGTTGTAGGGGTAGACAGGATGATAGTGGGTTTGTAGTGGTAGACAGGATGATAGTGGGTTGTAGTGGTAGACAGTCTGATAGTGGGTTGTAGTGGTGAGACAGGATGATAGTGGGTTGTAGTGGTAGACATGGATGATAGTGGGTTGTAGTGGTGAGACAGGATGATAGTGGGTTGTAGTCAGTGTAGACAGGTTGATAGTGGGTTGTAGTGGTAGACAGTCTGATCGTGGGTTGTAGTGGTAGACAGGATGATAGTGGGTTGTAAGGGGTAGACAGGATGATAGTGGGTTGTAGTGGTAGACAGGATGATAGTGGGTTGAGTGGTAGACAGGATGATAGTGGGTTGTATGGTAGACAGGCTGATAGTGGGTTGTAGTGGTAGAACAGACTGATAGTGGGTTGTAGTGGTAGACAGACTGATAGTGGGTTGTAGGGTAACAGGATGATATTGGGTTGTAATGGTAGATCAAACTGTAGTGGGGTTGTAGTGGTAGACAGGTGATAGTGGGTATGTGTGATGTCAGTGTGCATGCGTGTGTGTGTCGTGTGTGTGTGTGGTTAGGCTCACAGCTGTCATGGTGGTCGTGTGTGTGTGTTCCCCCCCATGCTGTCTGTCTCAGGGGGCCAGTAGATGTCTGAGCCACAGAGCTTCGCGCTGACCAACCATCAACAGCTCTCTCCACAGCTGCAACCTGCAGGGGTGCTACACATATACACACACACACACACACACACACACACACACACACACGAAAACACACACACACACATACACACACACCACACACACACACACACACACACACACACCACGATACACACACACACACACACACACACACACACACACCACACACAATATACACACACACACACACACACACGACACACACACACGACATACGATACACCTCACACACACACACACACACGACACATGCCTCACGCACGCACACATGCAATATCAGAAATCAGCTTTTTATAATCAGCACTGCACTGTTGACTAATTTCTGTAGTATCCTGTGTTCTGTATTCCATCAATATTCCCTCTTCTCTTCTCTCCTGCTCTCCCTCTCCCTCCTCCCCTCCCCTCCCCCCCCCCCCTCCCTCCCTCCCCTCCTTCCTTCCATCCCCCTTCCTCCCTCCTCCTCCCTCCCTCCCCTCCCTCCTCCCTCCTCCTTCCCCCCCCTCCCTCTCTCTCCTCCTCTCCTCCTTCCCTCCTTCCTCCTCACTCCTTCCTTCCTTCCTTCCCTCCCCCCTCCCCCCCCCTCCCTCCCTCCCTCCCTCCTCCCCTCCTTCCCTCCCCCCCCCTGCTCCTCCCATCTCTTCCCTCTCCTCCCTCCTCCCTCCCTCCCCTCTCCTCACCCTATAGTGTTGAGTGCGTAGTGTGTGTGTGTTGTATGAGTGGCTGGGTGAGCTCCAGGAGGAGGGTGTCGAGAGAGCTCAGAGACCCCCTCTCTGGTGAGCCTCTCCTGGGGTCCATCCTGCTCCCGTCCCCATGGGGCAGAGACAGCACCGCCTGGAGAGGGGAACAGAGAGGAGAGGAGGATTAGGTCTTATAGATCCACTACTCCGTGGCCTTGTAGTTAGAGTGTCCCTACTGAGATTAGAAGGTTAGGGGTTTGATCCCGGTCGAGACTCTGTGAATGGGACACAGTGCGTCTCTGCTGTGCAGGTGAGGTGTGTGTGTGTGTACCTGTCGTAGTGTAGACAGAGAGGTCCCAGGTTGTTTTCTCTGTCCTCTCCTGTTTCTGCAGTCACCTGCTGCCACAGGCTCTTCAGCGCCTCCACTGTCTCATAACGGTACTGCAGCTAGGACCGAGACGGACCAACAATTTACTGTAACAAACACAGTATGGGCCAGCCGTGTGTGTGTGTGTGTGTGTGTGTGTGCCACTAAACAACCTAACAGTAAGAGGAAGGTGTTATTCTATTCAGAAACCCTCCAGAAACAAGCTGGAACCATGAATGAACCTAAATCATCATTGTCATAGTAACAGGACTCCTTTAAGTCTGTGTCATGTTTCTGTCTGTTTTTACATCTGAGAGAGAATCCATTCATGTTCAACGACAAAAGCCATGATGACACATAATGACAGTAATGGTTGATAATGTTGATAATGACAATGGTTGTGTCTGTAATGACATCCTATCCACTATATACAGGGTGTCCGTCCACCCACTCTCCCTAGAGTGAGTGAAAACACGCTTTGGTGTTGAAATTTCCCTTCCTTATGTTATAAAATACATTTTACCAAGACAAATATGATTCTTCATGTTCAGTGGGGTCTTTCTCTAACATCTCATTAACATTATATCTAGAAAGCTGGATTTCGTAACCTAATACATCCGATAATAAGCACCAAGCTCTGTGGACATACCGGCGGCGCTTTCTCGGAGCGACTTTTGAGGATTTGACATGTTGTGGTGGTCGTCTGCAAAGTTCTTTCTGCGGATCGCAAAAAGCTGGCACCCTATTCCGTACATGGTGCACCTATGGGGCCTCGTCAAAAATAGTGCCCTATATACAGTGGGGAGAACAAGTATTTGATACACTGCCGATTTTGCAGGTTTTCCTACTTACAAAGCATGTAGAGGTCTATAATTTTTATCATA
The DNA here is from genome assembly GCF_020615455.1 of Coregonus clupeaformis. Classification (NCBI taxonomy): domain Eukaryota; kingdom Metazoa; phylum Chordata; class Actinopteri; order Salmoniformes; family Salmonidae; genus Coregonus; species Coregonus clupeaformis. The sequence continues at coordinate 35,394 of NW_025536457.1, forward strand.
GGTACACTTCAACTGTGAGAGACGGAATCTAAAACAAAAATCCAGAAAATCACATTGTATGATTTTAAGTAATTCATTTGCATTTATTGCATGACATAAGTATTTGATACATCAGAAAAGCAGAACTTAATATTTGGTACAGAAACCTTTGTTTGCAATTACAGAGATCATACGTTTCCTGTAGGTCTTGACCAGGTTTGCACACACTGCAGCAGGGATTTTGGCCCACTCCTCCATACAGACCTTCTCCAGATCCTTCAGGTTTCGGGGCTGTCGCTGGGCAATACGGACTTTCAGCTCCCTCCAAAGATTTTCTATTGGGTTCAGGTCTAGAGACTGGCTAGGCCACTCCAGGACCTTGAGATGCTTCTTCGGAGCCACTCCTTAGTTGCCCTGGCTGTGTGTTTCAGTCGTTGTCATGCTGGAAGACCCAGCCACGACCCTCTTCATGCTCTTACTGAGGGAAGGAGGTTGTTGGCCAAGATCTTGCGATACATGGCCCCATCCACCTCCCCTCAATACGGTGCAGTCGTCCTGTCCCCTTTGCAGAAAATCATCCCCAAAGAATGATGTTTCCACCTCCATGCTTCACGGTTGGGATGGTGTTCTTGGGGTTGTACTCATCCTTCTTCTTCCTCCAAACACGGTGAGTGGAGTTTAGACCAAAAGCTATATTTTTGTCTCATCAGACCACATGACCTTCTCCCATTCCTCCTCTGGATCATCCAGAGGGTCTTGGCAAACTTCAGATGGGCCTGGACATGCGCTGGCTGGACCAGGGGGACCTTGCGTGCGCTGCAGATTTTAATCCATGACGGCGTAGTGTGTTACTAATGGTTTTCTTTGAGACTGTGGTCCCAGCTCTCTTCAGGTCATTGACCAGGTCCTGCCGTGTAGTTCTGGGCTGATCCCTCACCTTCCTCATGATCATTGATGCCCCACGAGGTGAGATCTTGCATGGAGCCCCAGACCGAGGGTGATTGACCGTCATCTTGAACTTCTTCCATTTTCTAATAATTGCGCCAACAGTTGTTGCCTTCTCACCAAGCTGCTTGCTCTATTGTCATGTAGCCATCCCAGCCTTGTGCCGGTCTACACCCATCCCTGATGTCCTCACACAGCTCTCTGATCTTGGCCATTGTGGAGAGGTTGGAGTCTGTTTGATTGAGTGTGTGGACAGGTGTCTTTTCTACAGGTAACGAGTTCAAACAGGTGCAGTTAATACAGGTAATGAGTGGAGAACAGGAGGGCTTCTTAAAGAAAAAACGAACAGGTCTGTGGAGAGCTGGAATTCTTACTGGTTGGTAGGTGATCAAATACTTATGTCATGCAATAAAATGCAAATTAATTACTTAAAAATCATACAATGTGATTTTCTGGATTTTTGTTTTAGATTCCGTCTCTCACAGTTGAAGTGTACCTATGATAAAAATTACAGACCTCTACATGCTTTGTAAGTAGGAAAACCTGAAAAATCGGCAGTGTATCAAATACTTGTTCTCCCCACTGTAGGGTACCATTTGGGAGTCACCGTCAGAGTGATGATGCTGGCTGTGTGGAACTGAGAGAGTGGACGTTCAGAGCTGTTTAAGTGTCTCTGACTCCTGTGCTTAGGAGTCTGTGGTCGTGACAGTTTATTGATTTTGCGGGGAATTCTTTGCCCCCCGTCTTTGTTAAAGGTAGACTCAGCATTGCAGATATTAAGATGAGTGCCATGCAAGAATTTGCTCTCACAGAGTATCTGCACATGTGCACAGGTGCCCTTCACGCTGCTACAACGTGGTAGCCACGGGACCTAAACAGGTTTTGCCTCACGCTTCAATGCTCTTAGTTGTTGTGGAAATTGACCCGATATTGTGTTTACTTGGTGCATGCAACGTAATCTCACTGAGTCAACCTTTAAGGTGTAGTGTACCTTTGGGTTCCTGTTGTGGAAGTGTTCTTCCTCGGTGGTGTAGAGCTCGGCAGGGGAGCTGGGTCTCTCTGGGGTGACACGCCTCGTGTAGGTCACACACCAACGACCGACACACTGACACAGCCTCTCTCTGCTGCAGCTCCCTCTACACACACACACACACACAGAGAGACACACACACACACACACACACACACAGAGACACACACACACACAATTAAACAACGCACATAAACACATAAATTCACAAACAAACATACAACTATGAAGTTACGCACACACCCTCTCCCCATACACCCTCCCTCCCTCCCCACACACCCTCCCCCCCACACACACACACACACAGACCTCCCTCCCCACACACCCTCCCTCCCTCCCCACACAGACCTCCAGGGCGTGTCTCTGGTCGGCGGTCTTGTCCTGGTAGAGAGCCACACCCCTCAGTGTCACCTGGATGGAGGCACCGCCCAGCAGGACAGGGGGTGTGTGTTGAGGCACCACGCCTCTGTCCTGATGCCCGGGACCTCCGACTTAAATATAAACTCTACAGGCTGGCTATCCACCGGTAGAATCACACCTGGTAGAGGGAGGGAGGGAGGGAGGGAGGGAGGGAGGGAGGGAGGGGGACAAAGCAGGTTGTAATTATGACATGCATTGACGTAAATGCTGCCAGCTGTGTGAACAAAAACACAGTGTGTGTGTGTACGTACATAGTGTGTCTGCGCGTACATGTGTACCTGTGGAGGTGTTGAAGTAGAAGTGCAGTGTGTGTGTGTACCTGTGGAGGTGTTGAAGTAGAAGTGCTGTGTGTGTGTGTACCTGTGGAGGTGTTGGAGTAGAAGTGCTGTGTGTGTGTGTACCTGTGGAGGTGTTGGAGTAGAAGTGCTGTGTGTGTGTGTGTACCTGTGGAGGTGTTGAAGTAGAAGTGCTGTGTGTGTGTGTACCTGTGGAGGTGTTGAAGTAGAAGTGCTGTGTGTGTACCTGTGGAGGTGTTGAAGTAGAAGTGCTGTGTGTGTGTGTACCTGTGGAGGTGTTGAAGTAGAAGTGCTGTGTGTGTGTGTACCTGTGGAGGTGTTGGAGTAGAAGTGCTGTGTGTGTGTGTACCTGTGGAGGTGTTGGAGTAGAAGTGCTGTGTGTGTGTGTACCTGTGGAGGTGTTGAAGTAGAAGTGCTGTGTGTGTGTGTACCTGTGGAGGTGTTGAAGTAGAAGTGCTGTGTGTGTGTGTACCTGTGGAGGTGTTGGAGTAGAAGTGCTGTGTGTGTGTGTGTGTACCTGTGGAGGTGTTGAAGTAGAAGTGCTGTGTGTGTGTGTGTACCTGTGGAGGTGTTGAAGTAGAAGTGCAGTGTGTGTGTGTACCTGTGGAGGTGTTGAAGTAGAAGTGCTGTGTGTGTGTGTACCTGTGGAGGTGTTGGAGTAGAAGTGCTTGTGTGTGTGTACCTGTGGAGGTGTTGAAATAGAAGTGCTGTGTGTGTGTGTGTACCTGTGGAGTGTTGAAGTAGAAGTGCTGTGTGTGTGTACCTGTGGAGGTGTTGAGTAGAAGTGCTGTGTGTGTGTGTACCTGTGGAGGTGTTGAAGTAGAAGTGCTGTGTGTGTGTGTACCTGTGGAGGTGTTGGAGTAGAAGTGCTGTGTGTGTGTGTACCTGTGGAGGTGTTGGAGTAGAAGTGCTGTGTGTGTGTGTACCTGTGGAGGTGTTGAAGTAGAAGTGCTGTGTGTATGTGTACCTGTGGAGGTGTTGAAGTAGAAGTGCTGTGTGTGTGTGTACCTGTGGAGGTGTTGGAGTAGAAGTGCTGTGTGTGTGTGTACCTGTGGAGGTGTTGAAGTAGAAGTGCAGTGTGTGTGTGTACCTGTGGAGGTGTTGGAGTAGAAGTGCTGTGTGTGTGTGTACCTGTGGAGGTGTTGAAGTAGAAGTGCAGTGTGTGTGTGTACCTGTGGAGGTGTTGAAGTAGAAGTGCAGTGTGTGTGTGTACCTGTGGAGGTGTTGAAGTAGAAGTGCTGTGTGTGTGTGTACCTGTGGAGGTGTTGAAGTAGAAGTGCTGTGTGTGTGTGTGTACCTGTGGAGGTGTTGGAGTAAAAGTGCTGTGTGTGTGTGTGTGTGTACCTGTGGAGGTGTTGAAGTAGAAGTGCTGTGTGTGTGTGTGTACCTGTGGAGGTGTTGAAGTAGAAGTGCTGTGTGTGTGTGTACCTGTGGAGGTGTTGAAGTAGAAGTGCTGTGTGTGTGTGTACCTGTGGAGGTGTTGGAGTAGAAGTGCTGTGTGTGTGTGTGTGTACCTGTGGAGGTGTTGAAGTAGAAGTGCTGTGTGTGTGTGTGTACCTGTGGAGGTGTTGAAGTAGAAGTGCTGTGTGTGTGTGTGTACCTGTGGAGGTGTTGAAGTAGAAGTGCTGTGTGTGTGTGTACCTGTGGAGGTGTTAAAGTAGAAGTGCTGTGTGTGTGTGTGTGTGTACCTGTGGAGGTGTTGGAGTAGAAGTGCTGTGTGTGTGTGTACCTGTGGAGGTGTTGGAGTAGAAGTGCTGTGTGTGTGTGTACCTGTGGAGGTGTTGAAGTAGAAGTGCTGTGTGTGTGTGTACCTGTGGAGGTGTTGAAGTAGAAGTGCTGTGTGTGTGTGTACCTGTGGAGGTGTTGAAGTAGAAGTGCTGTGTGTGTGTACCTGTGGAGGTGTTGAAGTAGAAGTGCTGTGTGTGTGTGTACCTGTG
>NW_025536457.1:45000-57932 GCF_020615455.1 Coregonus clupeaformis
GCCGTCTCAATATGTAGTCACTGTTTCTACACACTGTCTTCAGCCGTCTCAATATGTAGTCACTGTTTCTACCCACTGTCTTAAGCCGTCTCAATATGTAGTCAATGTTTCTTTCTGACCATTTCTCTGTCTCCCTCTCAATCTGTTCTCAGCTCTCTCTCTCTCCATTTATGTCTCTCTCTGTCTATCTCACTAGCTTGTTCTCTCTCTCTCTCTCCTCTCTCCCTCTCCTCTCTCTCTCTCTCTCTCTCTCTTTCTCTGGACACTTCAAACTCCCAGTCAGACCACACTGACATGCATGCACACATGTGAATGAACACAAACAAACACACACACACACACCACACCACACCGCCAGACCAGAACATACAGGTTCATTACAACACTGCCTTACATCATTCTCAATATGTGTGTGTGTGTGTTTGTGTGTGTGTGTGTGTGTGTGTGTGAACATGGCAATCTTGAATAGCGTGAATGAACTCCCCCATAATAAGCGTCTGTTACTTAAGCTGTTAATCAGGTGTAATTGATAATGACTATGCACAGAGGGGTGAGAAGAGGAACAGCTGTGGGTGTGTGTCTGTTGTATGTATGTGTGTTACGTGTGCTAGTGTGTGTTTCTGGACCAGTGTGTGTGTGTGTGTGTGTGTGTGTGTCTGGCAATGCCCCAGGTCTCTCTCCGTGATAGGGTTATTGTTATGTTGGAGAACAGGACTGTCTCAGTGATAGGGTTATTGTTATGTTGGAGAACAGGACTGTATCAGTGATAGGGTTATTGTTATGTTGGAGAACAGGACTGTCCCAGTGATAGGGTTATTGTTATGTTGGAGAACAGGACTGTATCAGTGATAGGTTATTGTGTTGTAGAACAGGACTGTCTCAGTGATAGGGTTATTGTTATGTTGGAGAAACAGGACTGTCCCAGTGATAGGGTTATTGTTATGTTGGAGAACAGGACTGTATCAGTGATAGGGTTATTGTTATGTTATAGAACAGGACTGTCTCAGTGATAGGGTTGTTGTTATGTTATAGGAACAGGACTGTCTCGGTGATAGGGTTATTGTTATGTTGGAGAACAGGACTGTCTCAGTGATAGGGTTATTGTTATGTTGTAGAACAGGACTGTCTCAGTGATAGAGTTATTGTTATGTTGGAGAAACAGGACTGTCTCAGTGATAGGGTTATTGTTATGTTGGAGAACAGGACTGTCTCAGTGATAGGGTTATTGTTATGTTTGTAGAACAGGACTATCTCAGTGATAGGTTATTGTTATGTTGAGAACAGGACTGTCTCAGTGATAGGGTTATTGTTATGTTGGAGAACAGGACTGTCTCAGTGATAGGGGTTATTGTTATGTTATAGAACAGAACTGTCTCAGTGATAGGGTTATTATGTTGGGAGAAACAGGACTGTCTCAGTGATAGGGTTATTGTATGTTGGAGAACAGGACTGTCTCAGTGATAGGGTTATTGTTATGTTGGAGAACAGGACTGTCTCGTGATAGGAAGTTATAGTTATGTTGGAGAACAGGACTGTCTCAGTGATAGGGTTATTGTTATGTTGAGAACAGGACTGTCTCAGTGATAGGGTTATTGTTATGTTGGAGAACAGGACTGTCTCAGTGATAGGGTTATTGTTATGTTATAGAACAGGACTGTCTCCGTGATAGGGTTATTGTTATATTATAGAACAGGACTGTCTCAGTAATAGGGGTTATTGTTATGTTGGAGAACAGGACTGTCTCAGTGATAGGGTTGTTGTTAGGTTATAGAACAGGACTGTCTCAGTGATAGGGTTGTTATGTTGGAGAACAGGACTGTCTCAGTGATAGGGTTATTGTTAGGTTATAGAACAGGACTGTCTCAGTGATAGGGGTTATTGTTATGTTGGAGAACAGGACTGTCTCAGTGATAGGGTTATTGTTATGTTATAGAACAGGACTGTCTCAGTGATAGGGTTATTGTTATGTTATAGAACAGGACTGTCTCAGTAATAGGGTTATTGTTATGTTGGGAGAACAGGACTGTCTCAGTGATAGGGTTATTGTTATGTTATAGAAACAGGACTGTCTCAGTGATAGGGTTATTGTTATGTTATAGAACAGGACTGTCTCAGTGATAGGGTTATTGTTATGTTGGAGAAACAGAACTGTCTCAGTGATAGGGTTATTGTTATGTTGTAGAACAGGACTGTCTCAGTGATAGGGTTATTGTTATGTTGGAGAACAGGACTGTCTCAGTGATAGGGTTATTGTTATGTTGGAGAACAGGACTGTCTCGGTGATAGGGTTATTGTTATGTTGGAGAACAGGACTGTCTCGGTGATAGGGTTATTGTTATGTTGGAGAACAGGACTGTCTCGGTGATAGGGTTATTGTTATGTTGGAGAACAGGACTGTCTCGGTGATAGGGTTATTGTTATGTTCTAGAACAGGACTGTCTCAGTGATAGGGTTATTGTTATGTTATAGAACAGGACTGTCTCAGTGATAGGGTTATTGTTATGTTGGAGAACAGGACTGTCTCAGTGATAGGGTTATTGTTATGTTATAGAACAGACTGTCTCAGTGAGGTAGGAGTTATTGTTATGTTCTAGAACAGGACTGTCTCAGTGATAAAGGTTTGTTATGTTGGAGAACAGGACTGTCTCAGTGATAGGGTTATTGTTATGTTCTAGAACAGCCAGAACAGGGCTGGTCATGTCCCCTGGGGTTCTAACCCACCAGACCTGAACACTGGCGCTCGTCAGGGCAGTCACTGGCTACACGCTTCATTAACATGCGTTAAAGTTTTGTGTGTGTTGTTCTGAATGGACCAGGAGTGTACAGGACATCCACATCAGACACACAGTGTGCCTCTCTCTGTTAACTGGTACACTGTCATTCAACTCATTCAGGACATCCAGAGGTAGGGCAGCCGGCCAGGACTCATAGCCAGGGCCAGCTCACCCTGAGCGGGGAGGGAACAGGGACGGGAACAGGGGGGACGGGGGACGGGAGTTGGGGTATGGAGGGTTGTGGAGGAGGTGGAGTGGTTACAGTAGGCTATTTAGTGGTGTGCAGGTGTTGGAAGGTCTTTGAAGTGGAAATAAATTAACACTGTATTTAGAGTGAGGCAAAAAATATTCAGCTAGCAGGAGTATTGTGGAGTGAGGTAAAGAGTATTGTGGAGTGAGGTAAAGAGCATTGTGGAGTGAGGTAGAGTATTGTGGAGTGAGGTAAAGAGTATTGTGGAGTTAGGTAAAGAGTATTGTGGAGTGAGGTAAAGAGTATTGTGGAGTGAGGTAGAGTATTGTGGAGTGAGGTAAATAGTATTGTGGAGTGAGGTAACAAGTATTGTGGAGTGAGGTAGAGTATTGTGGAGTGAGGTAAAGAGTATTGTGGAGTGAGGTAACAAGTATTGTGGAGTGAGGTAGAGTATTGTGGAGTGAGGTAAATAGTATTGTGGAGTGATGTAGAGAGTATTGCGGAGTGAGGTAAAGAGTATTGTGGAGTGAGGTAGAGTATTGTGGAGTGAGGTACTCCAGTATTGTGGAGTTAGGTAAAAGAGTATTGTGGAGTGAGGTAAAAGTATTGTGGAGTGAGGTAAAAGAGTATTGTGGGGAGGTAGAGAGTGTGGAGTGAGGTAAAAGTATTGGAGTGAGGTAAAGAGTATCGTGGAGTGAGGTAGAGAGTATTGTGGAGTGAGGTAAAGAGTATTGTGGAGTGAGGTAAAGAGTATTGTGGAGTGAGGTTAAGTGTATTGAATGTTTTAGAGTTGTCGTAGCGTATTGATGTCAAAGTCATGTGGTAGATGTGTGTGCAGCCAGGTCACACCAGATCCAAGGACATTTTCGAAGTCCGTCCAGGTCCTCAGGCAAACCTTAATCCTTACCTTAACCATTCAGAATTAATGACTCAACTAAACCATAACAAATCTATGTTTATCCCCTTGTGGACAAACGTGGAATTCTATGCGTCTGTGTGTCGTGTGGCGCCGTGCCGTGCATGCGTCTGCTGTGTGTGTGAGTCTTACAGGCTGGTTGAAGTCCAGGTCTTTGAGAACGTCTCTGAGCTCATGTCCGGTCTGCAGGTAGAGACTCTGGTCCCGGTCCTGCTAGCTGAACCACAGGTCTCTGGGAGAACATTACCTACAACAACACACAATGAGGGTTCTTTCTTTTGAAAGTTTCTGTGTGTTTGCGTTCATTCATATGTGTGTGTGTGTGTGTCTGTTTTTGGTTTGCGTTCATTGGTGTGTGTGTGTCTACCTGACTCCATCGGATGCTGTGTGGCTGTGCGATGTGTGACAGGTTCCTGGTGTCCTCTCTGTGTCTGGGTCAGGGTGGCTGAGATACCACTCAGCTCATCACCAAACCTCTGGGGGAGGCTCCAGAACTCACTGCCTACAGTAACCTGGCAACACACACACACACGGGTTAGTTCTAAATGGCTAGAGTAGGCATAGACGCCCCCAGGTGACTCCTACCTGTCCAGAGTGTTGTCTGGCAGGCCTCGGGTGATCAGTTCTCTCTGCTCCTGAGTCTCTCTGAAACGGTTGGACTGGTTCATCAACAGCCTCTCTACTGGCTTCTGGAGCAGGTCTAGAGAGAGTGAGGAGAGAGGAAGAAGAGAGAGAGAGAGAGGGAAGAGAGAGAGAGAGAGAGAGAGAGAAGAGAAGGAGAGAGAGAGGGAGAGAGAGAGAGAGAGAGGAAGAGAGAGAGAGAGAGAGAGAGAGAGAGAGAGAGAGAGAGAGAGAGAGAGAGAGAGAGAGAGAGAGAGAGAGAGAGAGAGAGAGATGGTAGTTGTAGTCAAATATATGTGCAGTGATGGTAGTTGTAGTCCTTTATGTGGTAGTTGTAGTTCTGGTAGACCTACTGGAGATGAGGGTCCTGCTGGTGTCGTCTCTGGGTCATGTGTGTGTGCCAGTGCTGCAGGGCGTGGCTCTGGACGTCTCTCTGACCCCTGGGGACTGGAGGGGGTCTCTGCACCCCTCTGACCCCCAACACCTGGGGACAGCTCTCTGGGGTGCTGGCACCCTCCTCACCAGCTGGAGAGGAGGGTGGGGGGAGAGAGAGATATGGGGGTGGGAAAGATAGGGAGATAGAGAGAGAGAAGGAAAAGAAAGAGAGAGAGAGAGAGAGAGAGAGAGAGAGAGAGAGAGAGAGAGTGTGTTGATTGATAGACAGACAGACAGACAGACAGACAGACAGACAGACAGACAGACAGACAGACAGACAGACAGACAGATAGATAAGAGGGATAGAGAGAAACATTGTCATTGTTACATTGAATGAAGACATTATAACCAAAATCATCATTTTTGTTAGAAGGAATTTTCAATAAGGGTATCTTCTCTCACCTCAGTCTCTCCCCCTGGCCTGCATCTCTGTCCTGAAGTCCTCAGACTACCCAGAATGCTGTGGGGAGGACCATCCCTGGGCGTCAAGCGAGGTCCCCCGGTCCTGACAAAACCACACCACAACATTAACTAGAGAAAACGCTATTCAAATTCAAACTCAAAATGCTTGATTTATCCCACAGGGGACCATTATGTAGGCAGGAGAGTAGGTAGATATACAACATTGAAGAGCACCAGCGGAGGCTGCTGACGGGAAGCGGCTCATTAATGTCTGGAATGGAGTCAATGGAATGGCATCAACAACATGGAAACCACATCTTTGATGTGTTTGATGCCATTCCATTGACTCCATTCCAGCCATTATTATAGCCATCCTCCCCTAAGCAGCCTCCACCGAGAAAACACAACATAACAACTGACAGCACCAATAGTTCTATACACATGAGGAGTAATGATAACTGTCTAGGTTACATAAATATAAATGTCAAGTGGATTTTCTACATCCGTTTCTCAGCCCCTTTCCGTTGTTTGTCTACACCACTGGTCACAGAAACCTGGTCCTGGATGGCTACAGCGTGTTGCAGGGTTTTGCACCAGCCCATCTCTGAAAGACACCTGATTGAACTAATCACGGGCTTGAGAATCCCACACGCCCACGTAGCTCTCCAGGACTAGGATTGGTGACCACAACTGCGTACACCCAACCTGCAATTCCTACCTCTGGCCAGAAGGGGCACTGTAGTCAGCTCACCTGCGAGTCCTGCTGTGTGGTGGTGTCCTGGGTCAGGGCGAGCCCGCTACCTTCACCCCCTTCCTGATGTCATCAGGTGGGTGTGTCTTACGCACCTGCACCCGGGTCACTGCTGCAGGCTTCTGGGGTTCTTTAGGGGGCTGGGCGCCACAACTTTGTACAACACACACACAGACACACACACAGAACACACACACAAGGGCAGCAGGTGACCTAGCGGTTAGAGTGTTGGGACAGTAACTGAAAGGTTGCTTATTCGAACCGCAAGGTGGAAAAATCAACCGTTCTGCCTTGAGCAAGGCAGTTCATCTCCAACATCAACTGCTCCCCCGGCACACATATTATGCACACATGCACACATACACACATACACATACACATACACACACATACACATACACACACATACACATACACACACATACACATACACACACATACACACACACATTATGTACACATGCGCACACACACACACACACCTTCTCCAGGTCCTCAGGTCTGATGGCCAGGGCCTGGATGTCCTCTCCTTTAAGAGTGGGGCTCTGAGGCTGCTCTTCACTCAGACATGATGAGAAATCCTCTGACACTTTCAGACGTTTCTTCTCTGGAGAGGAGAGAGAGGAGAGGAGAGGAGAGGAGAAGAGGGAAAGAAGAGAGAGAGGGGAGGAAAGAGAGAGAGAGAGAGAGAGAGGAGGAGAGGAGAGGAGAGGAGAGGAGAGGGAGAGGAGAGGAGAGGAGAGAGAGAGAGGAGAGGAGAGGAGGAGAGGAGAGGAGAGGGAGGGAGAAACTGTTCCATGACAATCCAAATTCCATTCCAATCACAAATACTGAATAATATACCAATTTTTCCCATCTCTGAATGTATTTGTTTTGGCTTGCACTCATATGGGGAAAAGCACATATTACCAGTGACGACACACACAGCCTCCTACTGAACCAACAGCATCAGACTTTACTCCAGGCTACATCTGAACCAACAGCATCAGACTTTACTCCAGGCTACATCTGAACCAACAGCATCAGACTTTACTCCAGGCTACATCTGAACCAACAGCATCAGACTTTACTCCAGGCTACATCTGAACCAACAGCATCAGACTTTACTCCAGGCTACATCTGAACCAACAGCATCAGACTTTACTCCAGGCTACATCTGAACCAACAGCATCAGACTTTACTCCAGGCTACATCTGAACCAACAGCATCAGACTTTACTCCAGGCTCCATCTGAACGTAGACGATGATTTGCTGCTAGCAGGGCTATTGTTCACTATTATCACTCACTGACCTCCTGACCATGAGAGAAAGAATGGAGCAGAATATTCATACACACACACACACACACACACTACACACTACACACTACACACACTACACACTACACACACACAGAGTTATGCAATTATGTTCGTCCTCAGCGCTCCAATTGCAACATAGTCTGTCCCTGGTTACCATGACCACCACACAACCCACCACTCATCTTTTGAGTCTGTCCCTGGTTACCATGCCCACAACACAATCCACTGCTCATCTTTTGAGTCTGTCCCTGGTTACCATGACCACCACACAACCCACCGCTCATCTTTTGAGTCTGTCTCTGGTTACCATGACCACCACACAACCCCACCGCTCATCTTTTGGTCTGTCCCTGGTTACCATGACCACCACACAACCCACCGGCTAATCTTTTGAGTCTGTCCCTGGTTACCATGCCCACCACACAAACCGCTCATCTTTGAGTCTGTCCTTTACCATGACCACCACACAACCCACCGCTCATCTTTTTGAGTCTGTCCCTGGTTACCATGACCACCACACAACCCACCTTCGCCATCTTTTGAGTCTGTCCCTGGTTACCATGACCACCACACAACCCACCGCTCATCTTTTGAGTCTGTCCCTGGTTACCATGACCACCACACAACCCACCGCTCATTTTTTGAGTCTGTCCCTGGTTACCATGCCCACCACACAACCCACCGCTCATCTTTTGAGTCTGTCCCTGGTTACTATGCCCACCACACAACCCACCGCTCATCTTTTGAGTCTGTCCCTGGTTACCATGCCCACCACACAACCCACCGCTCATCTTTTGAGTCTGTCCCTGGTTACCATGATGACCGCACAACCCACCGCTTATCTTTTGAGTCTGTCCCTGGTTACCATGACCACCACACAACCCACCGCTCATCTTTTGCTTTTCTATCCTTTTCTACCTTTTCTCCTCCCCACCCTGCCACCTGTTGTATCTCCCGAGTGGCACAGTGGTCTAAGGCACTGCATTGCAGTGCTAGCTGTGCCACTAGAGATCCTGGTTTGAATCCAGGCTCTGTCGTAGCTGGCCGTGACCGGGAGACCCATGGGGCGGTGCACAATTGGCCCAGCGTCGTCCAGGGTAGGGGAGGGAATGGCCAGCAGGGATGTAGCTCAGTTGGTAGAGCATGGCGTTTGCAACGCCAGGGTTGTGGGTTCGATTCCCATGGGGGGCCAGAATAAAAAATAAAAAAAATGTATGCACTAACTGTAAGTCGCTCTGGATAAGAGCGTCTGCTAAATGACTAAAATGTAAATGTTCTGAGGCTCAGTACATTATGTGTAGTGTCAGAAGAGAGTAGCACCTTGCAGAGAATAAGAGAAGGCCTTAGATGTGATCAAATAAAAGCTGCAGGAGTCTCATCCCTCATAGTGGGTGACCTTGGCACACAATGGAAGGGAACGGGGACACTAAGGCTCCACATGCACTCTCTTTTGTGACTGTTTCCTGTTTATGCACACACACACACCAGCGTTCACGCAAAAATAAACACACACACACACACACAGATACAGTGCCTTGCAAAAGTATTCATCCCCCTTGGCGTTTTTCCTATTTTGTTGCATTACAACCTGTAATTTAAATGGATTTTTATTTGGATTCCATGTAATGGACATACACAAAGTAGTCCAAATTGGTGAAGTGAAATGAAAAAAAATTGCTTGTTTCAATAAATTAAAAAATATATATAATAACGGAAAAGTTATTGAGTGGTGAGTGCATATGGTGAGTGCATATGTATTCGCCCCCTTTACTATGAAGCCTCTAAATAAGATCTGGTGCAACCAATTACCTTCAGAAGTCACATAATTAGTTAAATAAAGTCCACCTGTGTGCAATCTAAGTGTCACATGATCTCAGTATATATACACCTGTTCTGAAAGGCCCCTGTCACGCCCTGACCTATAGAACTCTTGTTAGTTTGGTCAGGGTGTGCATGTTTAGTATCTATGTTATGTTTTCTATGTGTAGAATCTAGGTAATGTGTTTCTATGTTTGGCCGGGTGTGATTCCCTAATCAGAGGCAGCTGTCGCTCGTGGTCTCTGATTGGGGATCATACTTAAGTAGCCTGTTTGCATCATTAGTTGTGGGATCTTGTTCCGTGTAGAGGCTTGTGTTGTGTTTAGCCTGAGGACTTCACGGTACGTTGTTTTGGTTCGTGTGTTTATCTTTATAATAAACATGTATGCATTTCACGCTGCGCCTTGGTCTGACCCGTCCTTCAACGAACGTGACAGCCCCAGAGTCTGCAACACCACTAAGCAAGGGGCACCAGCAAGCAAGCGGCACCATGAAGACCAAGGAGCTCTCCAAACAGGTCAGGGACCAAGTTGTGGGAAGTACAGATCAGGGTTGGGTTATAAAAAAATATCAGAAACTTTGAACATCCCACGGAGCACCATTGAATCCATTATTAAAAAATGGAAAGAATATGGCACCACAACAAACCTGCCAAGAGGGCCGCCACCAAAACTCCGGACCAGGCAAGGAGGGGATTAATCAGAGAGGCAACAAAGAGACCAAAGATAACCCTGAAAGAGCTGCAAACCTCCACAGCGGAGATTGGAGTATCTGTCCATAGGACCACTTTAAGCCGTACACTCCACAGAGCTGGGCATTACGGAAGAGTGGCCAGAAAAAAAGCTGTTGCTTAAAGAACAAAATAAGCAAACACGTTTGGTGTTCGCCAAAAGGCATGTGGGAGACTCCCCAAACATATGGAAGAATGTACTCTGGTCAGGTGAGACTAAAATTGAGCTTTTTGGCCATCAAGGAAAACGCTATGTCTGGCGCAAACCCAAAACCTCTCATCACCCCGAGAACACCATCCCCAGAGTGAAGCATGGTGGTGGCAGCATCATGCTGTGTGGATGTTTTTCATCAGCAGGGACTGGGAAACCGGTCAGAATTGAAGGAATGATGGATGGCGCTAAATACAGGGAAATTCTTGAGGTTTGAGACTGGGACGGAGGTTCACCTTCCAGCAGGACAATGACCCTAAGTATACTGCTAAAGCAAGAATTGAGTGGTTTAAGGGGAAACATTTAAATGTCTTGGCCTTAAATGGCCTAGTCAAAGCCCAGACCTCAATCCAATTGAGAATCTGTGGTATGACTTAAAGATTGCTGTACACCAGCGGAACCCATCCAACTTGAAGGAGCTGGAGCAGTTTTGCCTTGAAGAATGGGCAAAAATCCCAGTGGCTAGATGTGCCAAGCTTATAGAGACATACCCCAAGAGATTTGCAGCTGTAATTGCTGCAAAAAGTGGCTCTACAAAGTATTGACTTTGGGGGGGTGAATAGTTTTGCACGCTCAAGTTTTCAGTTTTCTTGTCTTATTTCTTGTTTGTTTCATTTTTTATTTTATTTTGCATCTTCAAAGTGGTAGGCATGTTGTGTAAATCAAATGATACAAACCCCCCAAAAATCTATTTTAATTCCAGGTTGTAAGGCAACCAAATTGGAAAAATGCCAAGGGGGGGTGAATTCTTTTGCAAGCCACTGTATGCACACACACACAACACCAGAGCCCCACGTAAACAAATACACCCCTATGCCTCCAATGTCTATTTCACAAAGTAAATACAGGAAATTAGATGTCACTGTGTCCTTGGTGGTCTTCTTCCTATCTCTCTTCTTCCTCTCTCTCTCTTTTATTTTTTATTTATCCCTTATTTTACCAGGTAAGTTGACTTGAGAACAAATTCTTATTTACAGCAACGACATGGGGAATAGTTACAACGACCTGAGTCATGACCATCTACCTGCCCTGCTACATTCTTCTCACCCATATCAGGAGGATAATGTTAGGTGTGTGTGTGATTAGTTAGCTAGCTAATAGTATAACAGCTTTTAGCGAGCTATATTCTCCATACCTGGCGGGGTCCGGGGTCTCGCCTCCTTTTTGGGAGTTTTGCCAGCAGTGGATTTGCTCAGACTTGCCATTTCAATGCTTAGCTCAGGCTAGCTAAGGTGTTAGTTGTAGCCTAGCTAGCTAGTCAACTCGGCAGCTGAGCAAGTCGTTTTAGCTATAGTCACACAGGGAAACAAGAAAGTTACAATTGTCCCTAAATAGTGAGATTTATAAAATGTATACTAAAGCAACTTCGTCGTTGAGTAAACTTTTGATAGCTAGCACCTATCTAGCCTTGACACTCGTGCCACTTTCTCTCTGCTGCCTCGCTGTACCCATGGCAACGGACGCTTGGTTGCAGTTAAAGGGATGCTGTCTTTCTGTCGGACAACAGTCAAATCCAACAGCGCCGGATGAGAATTTCCCTCGTAGAAAAAATTAACAAGCCTAATTTTAGGCAGTAGGCAGCATAAAGTAACAAATAATATTTTTTATAAAATTGCAACTATGGCACTTGGTGATGCTCGTGTATATATATATATATATATATAGTACCAGTCAAAAGTTTGGACACACCTACTCATTCAAGGGTTTTTCTTTATTTTTACTATTTTCTACATTGTAGAATAATAGTGAAGACATCAAAACTATGAAATAACAGATATGGAATCATGTAGTAACCAAAAAAGTGTTAAACATATCAAAATATATTTTAATATTTGAGATTCTTCAAAGTAGCCACCCTTTGCCTTGATGACAGTTTTGCACACTCTTGGCATTCTCTCAACCAGCTTCATGAGGTAGTCACCTGGAATGCATTTCAATTAACAGGTGTGCCTTCTTAAAAGTTAATTTGTGGAATTGATTTCCTTCTTAATGCGTTTGAGCCAATCAGTTGTGTTGTGACAAGATAGGGGAGTATACAGAAGATAGTCCTATTTGGTAAAAGACCAAGTCCATATTATTATTGGTTCCAACCTCCATGTCTTTGTGAGACGCGGTGTAGTTCCCACCGTAAAGCATGGAGAAGGAGGTGTGATGGTGTGGGGGTGCTTTTCTGGTGACACTGTCTGTGATTTATTTAGAATTCAAGGCACACTTAACCAGCATGGCTACCACAGCATTCTGCAGCGATACGCCATCCCATCTAGTTTGGGCTTTGTGGGACTATCATTTGTTTTTCAACAGGACAATGACCCAACACACATCCAGGCTGTGTAAGGGCTATTTTACCAAAGAGTGATGGAGTGCTGCATCAGATGACCTGGCCTCCACAATCCCCGACCTCAACCCAATGGAGATGGTGTGGGATGTGTTGGACCGCAGAGTGAAGGGGGAAAAGCAGCCAACAGTGCTCAGCATATGTGGGAACTCCTTCAAGACTGTTGGAAAAGCATTCCAGGTGAAGCTGGTTAAGAGAATGCCAAGAGTGTGCAAAGCTGTCATCAAGGCCAAGGGTGGCTATTTGAAGAATCTCAAATGTAAAATAAATTTTGATTTGTTTAACACTTTTTGGTTTCTGCATGATTCCATATGTGTTATTTCAGAGTTTTGATGTCTTCACTATTATTCTACAATGTAGAAAATACTAAAAATAAAGAAAAACCCTGGAATGAGTAGGTGTGTCAAAACTTTGGACTGGTACTGTATATATATATATATATATACAC
>NW_025536458.1:5000-7500 GCF_020615455.1 Coregonus clupeaformis
CGGTATAATTCTGCCAGGCAGGCATAGGCTACTTTGTAGTTAACATTTACTTGCGAAGGTTTTGGGGAAAGCCATTCCTTCCCTACCAGAAGAAGGTTATCATTAGCATCATCGCTAACGGCTACACAAAGTGTAGACATACGCGCGCACCGCACACATGCACACAGACAGGGGCATTCCTGTGCCGTTTCAGAAAGTTCATGGAAATACGAATCACTGATGCATTTTGTTCATGTCTTATGATTGACTTGGGCAAATGAATGCGTTTTCTAACAAGTTGAATAGATTTAGTTGATTTCTTACCAAGTTCAATAAATGTTTGAATATTGTTGAATTTCGGTTTAATGTCTGGATTCCGTGATTCGGTCCGCAACGCCTATTTTATAGGGCCCTAGTCAATGAACTTGTCATAAATCAACATAGGATATGCCCTCTTCCCCCCCCCCAACAAGACTCAAATATATATATATATATATATTGGAAATGTAAGCAAGGGTTGAGCTTCTTCAGTTTGTGTCACAAAGTGGATACGTTTCTGTGTCCCTTTCAGAGTGAGTGACACATTGACTTTATATAGTGTACCAAGAGTTGGTCCCTTGCTTACGGCCATAACAGCCTGAATACGCCCGATCTCGTCCGATCTCGGAAGCTAAGCAGGGTCGGGCCTGGTTAGTACTTGGATGGGAGATCGCCTGGGAATACCAGGTGCTGTAAGCTTTTTGTCCCAGTAGAGCGTGCTCTTGTGTCATGGAGCAACTGCCTTTTATTTATCACCCTAATAATATCATGGATTGTTATTGGACTAAATGCAGTTTGTGTGTGCTGCCCTGCCCTGATCAAATCAAATAATGGACAGTGCGTTTCCCTCAAAATATAGGCAGTACATGCAGCCTTTGTTTTTAGTCTAGGAGACAGTCAATGTCTGTAGTCCATTAGGGCACTATAAAATCCCTTCAATGTTTTGCCTGATTCCGTTAATTCCCAAGTTCCCTTTTCTCCGTTTAGATTTCCCCGTTGACCGTTTGTCCCTGTTTTGGCAGGTTTTCGCTCTCAAAAGTACACCTTTTTAATAGCAAAACAGCACAATTGGATGTTCTATGTCCACAACAATGTTTAAACCCTATCAGGTGACCATTTGTGAGGTCTGGGAAAAATGTAAGACATTTAGATTTTGGGGTGTAGTTACCCTTAAATGCAAGCGTGCACCAGGAAGAGACCTTTGTTTGGTTAAGCGGTGTTGCTGTAGAACAAATGGCCACTGGAGTGATGCAAATGATCACGGTATAATTCTGCCAGGCAGGCATAGGCTACTTTGTAGTTAACATTTACTTGCGAAGGTTTTGGGGAAAGCCATTCCTTCCCTACCAGAAGAAGGTTATCATTAGCATCATCGCTAACGGCTACACAAAGTGTAGATATACGCGCGCACCGCACACATGCACACAGACAGGGGCATTCCTGTGCCGTTTCAGAAAGTTCATGGAAATACGAATCACTGATGCATTTTGTTCATGTCTTATGATTGACTTGGGCAAATGAATGCGTTTTCTAACAAGTTGAATAGATTTAGTTGATTTCTTACTAAGTTCAATAAATGTTTGAATATTGTTGAATTTCGGTTTAATGTCTGGATTCCGTGATTCGGTCCGCAACGCCTATTTTATAGGGCCCTAGTCAATGAACTTGTCATAAATCAACATAGGATATGCCCTCTTCCCCCCCCCCAACAAGACTCAAATATATATATATATATATATTGGAAATGTAAGCAAGGGGTTGAGCTTCTTCAGTTTGTGTCACAAAGTGGATACGTTTCTGTGTCCCTTTCAGAGTGAGTGACACATTGACTTTATATAGTGTACCAAGAGTTGTTCCCTCGCTTACGGCCATACCAGCCTGAATACGCCCGATCTCGTCCGATCTTGGAAGCTAAGCAGGGTCGGGCCTGGTTAGTACTTGGATTGGAGATCGCCTGGGAATACCAGGTGCTGTAAGCTTTTGTCCCAGTAGAGCGTGCTCTTGTGTCATGGAGCAACTGCCTTTTATTTATCACCCTAATAATATCATGGATTGTTATTGGACTAAATGCAGTTTGTGTGTGCTGCCCTGCCCTGATCAAATCAAATAATGGACAGTGCGTTTCCCTCAAAATATAGGCAGTACATGCAGCCTTTGTTTTTAGTCTAGGAGACAGTCAATGTCTGTAGTCCATTAGGGCACTATAAAATCCCTTCAATGTTTTGCCTGATTCCGTTAATTCCCAAGTTCCCTTTTCTCCGTTTAGATTTCCCCGTTGACCGTTTGTCCCTGTTTTGGCAGGTTTTCGCTCTCAAAAGTACACCTTTTTAATAGCAAAACAGCACAATTGGATGTTCTATGTCCACAACAATGTTTAAACCCTATCAGGTGACCATTTGTGAGGTCTGGGAAAAATGTAAGACATTTAGATTTTGGGGTGTAGTTACCCTTAAATGCAAGCGTGCACCAGGAAGAGACCTTT
>NW_025536458.1:12500-57911 GCF_020615455.1 Coregonus clupeaformis
TCATCATAGCGCATGAAGGTTTTTGTGACTGCACTTGAAGAAACGTTAAAAGTTCTTGGGGCGGCAGGTAGCTTAGTGGTTAAGAGTGTTGTGCCAGTAACCGAAAGGTCGCTGGTTCTAATCCCCGAGCCGATTAGGTGAAAAATCTGTCGATGTGCCCTTGAGCAAGGTACTTAACCCTAATTGCTCCTGTAAGTCGCTCTGGATAAGAGCGTCTGCTAAATGACTAAAATGTAAAAATGTTCTTGACATATTCCGTATTGACTGACCTTAAAGTAATGATGGACTGTCTTTGCTTATTTGAGCTGTTCTTGCCATAATATGGACTTGGTATTTTACCAAATAGGGCTATCAACTGATTGGCTCAAACACATTAAGAAGGAAAGAAATCCCACAAATTAGCTTTTAAGAAGGCGCAACTGTTAATTGAAATGCATTCCAGGTGACTACCTCATGAAGCTGGTTGAGAGAATGCCAAGAGTGTGCAAAGTTGTCATCAAGGCAAAGGGTGGCTATTTGAAGAATCTCAAATCTATAATATATTTTGATTTGTTTAACACTTTTTTGGTTACCACATGATTCCATATGTGTTATTTCATAGTTTGGCATCTTCACTATTATTTTACAATGTAAAAAATAGTAAAAATAAAGAAAAACCCTGGAATGAGCAGGTGTGTCCAAACATTTGACTGGTACTGTATATGGAAATACCAAAAAGATTAAAGAACATATAACGGATAAATGCAGTGAAATGTGTTGTTATCTGCCTTGGTCATGGACACATTGACACATTTTTCAGCTTCGGTATTCAAACCAGCGACCTTTCAGTTACTGGCCCAGCGCTCCAACCTCTAGGCTACCTGCCATGAGCCAAGCATGTTTACATGTAGAATGGAATAGGTTATATGACCACTATGATTAATTTCATTGTCAGTTCTACCACCTCAACATTGTCCATTTTAAACAGGGTTAAATATCTAGTTAGGGGGGGCACTGTGTAACTGTCAGAAGATATGTGCTTCAGTCAGAAAAATTTTCTCTCATCTCTTCGGTCTCAGCTAGCTAGCCAGCCAGTAGCTACCGAAACAGCTAGCCAGCCAAGCTAGCTGCAGAAATGAAAACCATCAAATACACTTTTCCTAATATTATGACTTACATCAACATCCTTAGCTTGCCCATTCACTAAATATACTGTTAAATAACTCTGACTGACACCCAATAGCTTAAGGATGCTGAGCTATTTAACGTTATAATGAGAAATATGTTGTTATTATGAAATAATCTGGTTGCAAGTTATTATGAGAAATAGCTTTATTATGCCGAAACATTAGCATAGGCTACTCGGCAATCTTGGCTTCCTCTCATGCACAGGTTGACATTATGGCCGGTTTGCTTGAGTTGATCAACTTTTATTTTTGAGGCATTGGGAAATATTAGTGTCATTGAGCAATATAGATGGTGTTGTCAATACTTTACATACATTGCAGAGAATTCTGAGTTCTCTAAGGCTCTACAGACGGGAAAAAACAATTGGACCTCCTTGACATAGCATTACTCCTTCTTGATCTAGGCTGACATGGGAAGCTTTATGGATACAAATTAATCTTAAACGCATCCAAGTGGGATATGTGGTGACTCATAACACAGTCAGGTGTTTACTTCATATTCAAGTCCCCAATGGAGTGCGCATTTGTGTGGAAGTCTCTGGGAATGACATTAGCCAGCTAGCTACCTTACCTTCACAAACAAGAAAGACGACATAGAGGAACAGCTTAGCTAGCTAAGTGTCCTTTTTGTCTTGTAATTTCACATTTGGAAGGTGCACTGAAACAAAATTATTATTTCATTTCTAGCACAGCCAACAACTAGCAAGCAAAATATATGAATAATGCGCTGAAATTAGCGACTGAGGGGTCACTATGGTAGTTAGCAATGGCTATTCTCAGGAACAAGCAAGCCCCTATCTGAGAAGCATGTTCGACTGATCGAGTATTCTATTCAATGCATTGTCAATGAACACATGATTTCATAAAAAGTGCATTAGAGTGGCTTGGAAATACAATGACATTGCAAAATGAGGCAAATAATTAGTAGGAAAACATATTTTCATCATTTTGATGTCATCAGATTGACTTTAGGTGCAGTATAACGTTAGCTAGCTAGATAGCTAAGATTTAGGGGAGACCACCGATTTTAGCTAGCTAGCTAACATTAGCATTGATAGCTATTTTTGATTAACTTTGTTAGCTAATGACAACGTTGCCATCCATTTGACGACATGATAATGATGGCAAAGTTGTTTCCTACTAAACATTTGCCTACTTTAGCAATGCCATCATATTTCCAGGCCACTATAGTGTTATTTAGACTAAACAGCCATTAGCTTCCATTTATCACACCACTAAGGCGCCAGTGGGCGGCTTGAGAACGTTCATAACAATGGCATGATGTAACCCAGTGACGGAGGTGCAACCTATGAATAGCAACATTTGTTTTGCGTTATTCTATTTTACCCAGCTCTCACACTGTGTGTGTATGTGTGTGTGTGTCTATCTGTCCGTCTTGGAGTTCCAGATGTGGCGGCCACTGGAGGGCAACTTTAATACTGGAGCACATGTAGGAGCTCATCGTCATGAAATTAATCTATAACAGCTGATACAAGTATCCTATATTAGATGCCACTACAGTGCTAGCTAACTAGTAAATGTACACCGCAGGCGCATTGGCAACATTTCGTAAGTCCAGCTTGGTGAAGACCCGGGCTCCCTGCAATGACTCGAATGCCGTCAGGGGGAGTGGGTAGCGGTTCTTAACCGTGATGTCATTGAGCGCCTGGTAATCAATGCACGGCCGCTGCCCACCGTCCTTTTGCCCACGAAGAAGAAGCCCGCGCCCGCGGTGAGGTAGAGGGGGCAGATGAGACCCTTGACGAGTGCCTCGTCGATATACTTCCTCATTGCCAGTGTCTCCGGCAGGGACAAGGAAAACAATTGCACTCATGTGGGCATGGCGCCCGTCAGGAGATCGATAGCGCAGTCGTATGGCCTGTGAGGAGTTACAGTGCCTTGCAAAAGTATTAATTCACCTAGGCAGTTTTTCCTATTTTGTTGTATTCAAATTCAAATTTAAATGGATTCTAATTAGGATTTCATGTAATGGACATACACAAAATAGTCAAAATTGGTGAAGGGAAATGAAAAAAATTACTTGTTTCAAAAAATTCAACAAAATAAATAACGGAAAAGTTGTGCGTGCATATGTATTCACCCCCTTTGCTATGAAGCCCCTAAATAAGATCTGATGCAACCAATTACCTTCAGAAGTCACATAATTTGTTAAATAAAGTCCACCTGTGTGCAATCTAAGTGTCACATGATCTCAGTATATACAGTTGAAGTCGGAAGATTACATACACTTAGGTTGGAGTCATTAAAACTTGTTTTTCAACCACTCCACAAATTTCTTGTTAACAAACTATAGTTTTGGCAAGTCGGTTAGGACATCTTCTATGTGCTTCTATGTCCAACAATTGTTTACAGACAGATTATTTCACTTATAATTCACTGTATCACAATTCCAGTGGGTCAGAAGTTTCCATACACTAAGTTGACTGTGCCTTTAAACAGCTTGGAAAATTCTGTAGCTCAGCTGGTAGAGCACGGCGCTTGTAACGCCAAGGTAGTGGGTTCGATCCCCGGGACCACCCATACACAAAAATGTATGCACGCATGACTGTAAGTCGCTTTGGATAAAAGGGTCTGCTAAATGGCATATTATTATTATTATGTTATCATGGCTTTAGAAGCTTCTGATAGGCTAATTGACATCATTTGAGTCAATTGGAGGTGTAACTGTAATGTATTTCAAGGCATACCTTCAAACTCAGTGCCTCTTTGTTTGACATCATGGGAAAATCAAAAGAAATCAGCCATGACCTCAGAAACAAAATGGTAGACCTCCACAAGTCTGGTTCATCCTTGGGAGCAATTTCCAAATGCCTGAAGGTACCACGTTCATCTGTACAAACAATTGTACACAAGTATAAACACCATGGGACCACACAGCTGTCATACAGCTCAGGAAGGAGATGCGTTCTGTCTCCCAGAGATGAACGTACTTTGGTTCAAAAAGTGCAAATCAATCCCAGAACAACAGCAAAGGACCCTGTGAAGATGCTGGAGGAAACATGTACAAAAGTATCTATATCAACAGTAAAACTAGTCCTATATCGACATAACCTGAAAGGCCGCTCAGCAAGGAAGAAGCCACTGCTCCAAAACAACCATAAAAAAGCCAGACTATGGTTTGCAACTGCACATGGGGACAAAGATCGTACTTTTTGGAGAAATGTCCTCTGGTTTGATGAAACAAAAATAGAACTGTTTGACCATAATGACCATCGTTATGTTTGGAGGAAAAAGGGGGTAAATTGCAAGCCGAAGAACACCATCCCAACCGTGAAGCACGGGGGTGGCAGCATCATGCTGTGTGGGTGCTTTGCTGCAGGAGGGACTGGTGCACTTCACAAAATAGATGGCATCATGAGGAAGGAAAATTATGTGGATATATTGAAGCAACATCTCAAGACATCAGTCAGGAAGTTAAAGCTTGGTCGCAAATGGGTCTTCCAAATGGACAATGACCCCAACCATACTTCCAAAGTTGTGGCAAAATGGCTTAAGGAGAACAAAGTCAAGGTATTGGAGTGGCCATCACAAAGCCCTGACCTCAATCCTATAGAAAATGTGTGGGCAGAACTGAAAAAGCGTGTGCGACCAAGGAGGCCTACAAACCTGACTCAGTTACACCAGCTCTGTCAGGAGGAATGGGCCAAAATTCACCCAACTTATTGTGGGAAGCTTGTGGAAGGCTACCAGAAACGTTTGAGCCAAGTTAAACAACTGAAAGGCAATGCTACCAAATACTAAATGAGTGTATGTAAACTTCTGACCCACTGGGAATGTGATGAAATAAATAAAATCTGAAATAAATCATTATTTCTACTATTATTCTGACATTTCACATTCTTAAAATAAAGTGGTGATCCTAACTGACCTAAGACAGGGATTTTTTACTAGGATTAAATGTCAGGAATTGTGAAAAACTGAGTTTAAATGTATTTGGCTAAGGTGTATGTAAACTTCCGACTTCAACTGTATACACCTGTACCTATGATGAAAATTACAGGCCTCTCTCATCTTTTTAAGTGGGAGAACTTGCACAATTGGTGGCTGACTAAATACTGTTTTTCCCCACTGTAGATGCCCAGGCAGGAGAGGTGAAACGGCGCCAACCGTGCCAACGACGGAGACCCGAGAGGCAACCCCAATAATTTTTTTTGGGGGGGGGCACACGGGGTGGATGACGAGGCTACAGGAGGCTAAAAGGGAGAAGAAAAGTGTAGAGGCACGGCGAGAGGAGCTGGTTAGGCAGCAGAAGGAGCGGGGGTTAATAAAGGAACCCAGTCCCGCTCCTCGCACCAAGAAAGTGGTGCATGTCGCTAGTCCGGTCCGGCCCATTCCTGCTCCCCTCACCAAGCAAGTGGTGCGCGTCGCCAGCCCGGTCCGGCCTGTTCCTGTCCCTCGCACCAAGCCAGTGGTGCGCGTCGCCAGCCCGGTCCGGCCTGTTCCTGCCCCTCGCACCAAGCTAGTGGTGCGTGTCGCCAGCCAGGCCCGTCTGTTCCTGACCCTCGCACCAAGCCAGTGGTGCGCGTCGCCAGCCCGGCCCAACCTGTTCCTGCCCCTCGCACCAAGCTAGTGGTGCGCGTCGCCAGCCCGGCCCGGCCTGTTCCTTCCCCTCGCACCAAGCCAGTGGTGTGCGACGCCAGCCCGGTCCGGCCTGTTCCTGCCCCTCGCACCAAGATAGTGGTGCGCGTCATCAGCCCGGCCCGGCCTGTTCCTGCCCCTCGCACCGAGCTAGTGGTGCGGCGTCACCGGCCCGGCCTGTTCCTGCCCCTCGCACCAAGCCAGTGGTGCGCGTCGCCAGCCCGGTCCGGCCTGTTCCTGTCCCTCGCACCAAGCCAGTGGTGCGCGTCACCAGCCCGGTCCGGCCTGTTCCTGTTCTTCGCACCAAGCCAGTGGTGCGCGTCGCCAGCCCGGTCCGGCCTGTTCCTGTTCTTCGCACCAAGCCAGTGGTGCGCGTCGCCAGCCCGGCCCGGCCTGTTCCTGCCCCTCGCACCAAGCCAGTGGTGCGCGTCGCCAGCCCGGCCCGGCCTGTTCCTGCTCCTCGCACCAAGCCAGGGGCGCAACAGGGAGGCGGAGAATCGGTGGTTGTCACGCCCGGAGCCGGATCCGCCTCCGAGGCGGAATGCCCACCCGGCCCCTACCCTCTTATGTTTATGCTGTGCGGTCGGAGTCCGCACCTTTGGGAGGGGGGTACTGTCACGCCCTGACTCAGGGGACGCTTATATGTTGATTCAGGCTGTGTGTATTCTTTGTTGTGTTAGTTCTTGTTGTAGAATCTAGTATGTCTATTTCTATGTTGGCCGGTGTTGAGCTCCTGAGTGGCGCAGTGGTCTAAGGCACTGCATCGCAGTGCTAACTGTGCCACTAGAGATCCTGGTTCGAATCCAGGCTCTGTCGCAGCCGGCCGCGACCGGGAGACTCATGGGCGGCGCACAATTGGCCCAGCGTCGTCTAGGGTAGGGGAGGGAATGGCCGGCAGGGATGTAGCTCAGTTGATAGAGCATGTTTGCAACGCCAGGGTTGTGGGTTCGATTCCCACGGGGGGCCAGTATAAAAAAAATATGTAATCACTAACTGTAAGTCGCTCTGGATAAGAGCGTCTGCTAAATGACTAAAATGTAAATGTAAAATGTTCCCAATCAGAGGCAGCTGTCGCTCATTGTCTCTGATTGGGGGCCATACTTAGGCAGCCTATTGGCACTAGTGGGTTGTGGGATCTTGTTTTGTGTGAGGTATGTTGTTTGTGTACCTTGGACTTCACGTTTCGTTTCTTGTTTTGTCGTTGTGTTTATAAGTCAAATAAACATGTTTGCATATCACACTGCGCCTTGGTCTGACCCATTCATCAACGTACGTGACACAGTTGTAAATGAGAACTTGTTCTCAACTGGTTTACCTGGTTAAATAAAGGTGAATGAAAAATAAAAAATAAATACACCAGATTCTCAATTAGATTGAGGTCTGGGATTTGACTAGGCCATTCCAAGACATTTTAATGTTTCCCCTTAAACCACTCGAGTGTTACTTTAGCAGTATGCTTAGGGTCATTGTCCTGCTGGAATGTGAACCTCCATCCCAGTCTCAAATCTCTGGAAGGCTTAAACAGGTTTCCCTCAAGAATTTCCCTGTCTTTAGCGCCATCCATCATTCCTTCAATTCTGACCAGATTCCCAGTCCCTGCCGATGAAAACCATCCCCACAGCATGAATCTGCCACCACCATGCTTCACTGTGGGGATGGTGTTCTCGGGGTGATGAGAAGTGTTGGGTTTGCGCCAGACATAGTGTTTTCCTTGATGGCCAAAACCTCGATTTTAGTCTCATCTGATCAGAGTACCTTCTTCCATATGTTTGGGGAGTCTCCCACATGCCTTTTGGCAACCACAAAATGTGTTTGCTTATTTCTTTCTTGAAGCAACTGCTTTTTTCTGGCCACTCTTCCGTAAAGCCCAGCTCTTTGGAGTGTACGGCTTATAGTGGTCCTATGGACATGTACTCCAATCTCCGCTGTGGAGCTTTGCAGCTCCTTCAGGGTTATCGTTGGTCTCTTTGTTGCCTCTATGATTAATGCCCTCCTTGCTTGGTCCGTGAGTTTTGGTGGGCGGCCCTCTCTTGGCAGGTTTGTTGTGGTGCCATATTCTTTCCATTTTTTAATAATGGATTTAATGGTGCTCCGTGGGATGTTCAAAGTTTCTGATATTTTTTTATAACCCAACCCTGATCTGTACATCTCCACAACTTTGTCCCTGACCTGTTTGGAGAGCCACTTGGTTTTAATGGTGCGGCTTGCTTGGTGGTGCCCCTTGCTTGGTGGAGTTGCAGACACTGGGGCCTTTCAGAACAGGTGTATATACATACTGAGATCATGTGACACTTAGATTGCACACAGGTGGACTTTATTTAACTTATTATGTGACTTCTGAAGGTAATTGGTTTCACCTGATGTTATTTAGGGGCTTCATAGCAAAGGGGGGTGAATATATATGCACGCACCACTTTTCCGTTATTAATTTTTTAGAATTCTTTGAATCAACATCTTTTTTTCATTTCACTTCACCAATTTTGACTATTTTGTGTATGTCCATTACATGAAATCCAAATAAAAATTCATTTAAATTACAGGTTGTAAAATAGGAAAAACGCCAAGGGGGATGAATACTTTTGCAAGGCACTGAAAGTAAATCTCTGTATTTCATACTACTGTAATCTACTGTAATATAATCTAGTTATGGTATCAAAGCAAGTACATTTATTGTATTATACTGTACAAAAGTAAATGCCACCATAATCTGAATGAATGAAATTCATTGAGGGGAGGGGGTTTGTATTTCACAGTATTTTACTGTAATTACAAGAGATTGGTGCAAGCAGGGTGGCTGTTAGATAATGTGTTTACACATTACAGCATATCAATGAATATTTGGTGTTATATATCACTTGCACTTGTAGAGTAGGGGTTCCCAACCTTTCTTCCCCAGGGCCCCCCTTTTTCACATTTGAAAAATGCCACGAAACACAACAATTCTTTCCCTGCCCACAATATTTTCCCACAATGCGCCATAACTTACAGTATGCTGCAATAAAAAATGTCAGAGTATTTTACTGTTAATATCCAAATTACCGTATAAATTACAGTTTTCCATTACAGTGTGGGCACCAGAGGATTCCAATGCTGCAGATACAACTTGCCTCACGAATGGAACCCTAGGGCTCTGGTCAAAAGTAGTGCACTATCTAGGTAATAGGGTGTCATTTGGGATTCAGGTACAGTCACTTTCAATAGCCATGTAAAAATTCAGCACAGCAGTCTCACATCATCATACCCCTCAGACTCTAAGCAGCAGCACTTCTAACACGTTATAAATATAGCCCGTCTTGAGGTTTCCCCTGACAGTGCCATCTAGCATCTGGGATGTTCACAGACATGTTTCTGGTTTCATTATCACTAACCTTAACCCCTAACTCCTAGCCTAGCTAAAATTAGCCACCTAGCTAACGTTAGCCACAACATATTGTAATTCATAACATATTGTACGAATTGTAATTCATAACATATTGTACGAATTGTAATTCATAACATTGTACGAATATTGTAATTCATAACATATAATTCGAAATGGATGATGGACATCCATAAATGAATACTGTACATACCATAAGAAACTTAACATATCATACTAATTGGAGTGTCCTGGATTTACGTTTACTATGTTACGTCTACCCTACCCAGAGACATTTTGATTTCTATATAGGCTATTGTTAAAAAAGAGGAGTCTAAGTTTGTAACATTGCTAAAGTTGTTTATCAACTAAAAAATGTGAGCGCAACTGAGCTAGTTAAAATCAAATCAAATTTGGCACATTTTTATTTTACCAGGCAAGTCAGTTATGAACAAATTCTTATTTACAATGACAGCCTACACCGGCCAAACCCGGACGACGCTTGGCCAATTGTGCACTGCCCTATGGGACTCCCAATCACGGCCGGTTGTGATACAGCCTGGAATCGAACCAGGGGGTCTGTAATGACGCCTCAAGCACTGAGATGCAGTGCCTTAGACCGCTGCGTCACTCGGTAGCCCATGCTTCGAATACAACAGGTGTAGCCCTTACAGTGAAATGATTACTTACAAGCCCTTAACCAACAATGCAAAAAAAATATGTTTTGTTACAACTGAAGTATCTGATCATCAATAGATTAGAGAAAAAGCTATTCGTTTTTTAACACAGCAGCCGCATTTCATCAGTTAGGTCCTTGTTTAATAGCCTATGACATGTTGTTGTAATGTTGAAACTTCTTACGACAATAGAGTGTGATTGCGGCTCGCAATTCGCCGTTCCTGCATGTGGGCATTCCCGCGGGAAAACAGTGCTCGACAGGCGAAGGCGAAGGACACTGTCTACCATTGACATATCAAGCTCTTCTTCTGTGGGGTTTATCGGCGGTTGGCATCCAATGTTATGGTGCATTACCGCCACCTACTGTACTGGACTGCCCCTGCCTCCTGCCTGTGTAGCGGAGTCCTAGTTTAAAAATGGCCAATAGAAGTATAAAGAGGGGTTCCTGCAGATTGAGGAATGCCCATATGCAATAACGCCCCAAATTGCAGGCCACAAATTCACCCTTCTCTCTTACAATAGCCTACTTCAAAACCAAATGGTACATAGTCACAAAAATAGATAGGGTGTTTGTTATGAGGTTTCAGCGGTCGTCGTCCCCCCGGAGTACTAGCTGCCATCGTTGTATGTTTCATGTTCGTTTGGTTTTGTCTTGATGTTGTACACCTGTTTCTAGTTAGTGCTCATTAGTGTCCTATTTAGTTCTCGTTGTGTGTGTCAGGTGTTGTGTGTGATTACGCTTCTGTTTGGTGTTCTGTGCTACGTGTTTCCCTCCGTTGTTTTGGAGAGGTTTTCGCACATGTTAGTGTGCCTTTTGTTTGATGCCTGTGTGCGCCTTTATTTCGCCTCCGGGCCTGTTGTGCTCGTGTACTACGTGAATATTTCACTAAAGTCTTTTGGACTTTGTTTCTGCGTCCTGCGCTTGATTCCTGCACCACACCCACCTTCAGCACTCGTGACATAAACCAAATACTAGTGTACATGCCTCTCTGCTCTAATGCTCTTATTGTTGTTGAATGAAACAGTGTTATCAAAGTGAAAGTATATATCAATGTCCCCGTTTTTTTCTCAGCCAACCATTAACATAATTCACAATAAACAATAAATTGTGTGATTCCTAGGGCCGCTTCAGGATGATATGTCTGGGTGGGCAGCCAGACATTTTCTGTCTGTTTCAAAGCTTTCTTACTGCTATTTTAACCGTTTAACATGATTCTGGCATAATCAATTGGGTGGGCAACATAGGATTTTGGGTTGGCAATGCCCAAGCCACAGTTATGTTTTCTCATTCCCCGGATGCACTCCACCACACTCATTAATATAATATTCTGCCCTGTTTATCAAAAGTGTTGGAAAAACTTGTCAATAATCAACTGACTGGCTTTCTTGATGTCTATAGTATTCTCTCTGGTATGCAATCTGGTTTCCACTCAGGTTATGGATGTGTCACTGCAACCTTAAAGGTCCTTAATGATGTCACCAGTGCCCTTGATTCTAAGCAATGTTGTGCTGCTATTGATACGGTAGACAATTCCATTCTTGTGGGCCAACTAAGGAGTATTGGTGTCTCTTAGGGGTCTTTGGCCTGGTTTGCTAACTACGTCTCTCAAAGAGTGGAGTGTATAAAGTCAGAACATCTGCTGTCTCAGCCACTGCCTGTCACCAAGAGAGTACCCCAAGGCTCGATCCTAGGCCCCACGCTCTTCTCAATTTACATCAACAACATAGCTCAGGTAGTAGGATGCTCTCTCATCCATTTACATGAAGATGATACAGTCTTATACTCAGCTGGCCCCTCCCCGGATTTTGTGTTAAATGCTCTACTACAAAGCTTTCTAAGTGTCCAACAAGCTTTCTCTGCCCTTAACCTTGTTCTGAATACCTCCAAAACAAAGGTAATGCGGTTTGGTAAGAAGAATGCCCCTCTCCCTACCGGTGTGATTACTACCTCTGAGGGTTTAGAGCTTGAGGTATTCAACTCATACAAGTACTTGGGAGTATGGCTAGATGGTA
Source organism: Coregonus clupeaformis (assembly GCF_020615455.1). Classification (NCBI taxonomy): domain Eukaryota; kingdom Metazoa; phylum Chordata; class Actinopteri; order Salmoniformes; family Salmonidae; genus Coregonus; species Coregonus clupeaformis. The sequence goes on from NW_025536458.1 coordinate 24,315, forward strand.
CACTATCCTTCTCTCAGCACATATCAAAGCTGCAGGCTAACGTTAAATCTAGACTTGGTTTCCTCTGTCGTAATCACTCCTCTTTCACCCCAGCTGCCAAACTAACCCTGATTCAGATGACCATCCTTCCAATGCTAGATTACGGGCACGTAATTTATAGATAAGCAGGTTAGGGTGCTCTCGAGTGGCTAGATGTTCTTTACCATTCGGCCATCAGATTTGCCACCAATGCTCCTTATAGGACACATCACTGCACTCTACACTCCTCTGTAAACTGGTCATATCTGTATACCCATCACAAGACCCACTGGTTGATGCTTATTTAGAAAACCCTCTTAGGCCTCACTCCCCCTTATCTGAGACACATACTGCAGCCCTCAGCCTCCACATACAACACCCATTCTGTCAGTCACATTCTGTTAAAGTTCCCCAAAGCACACACATCCCTGGGTCGCTCCTCTTTTCAGTTTGCTGCAGCTAGCAACTGGATTGAGCTTCAAAAAACATTCAAACTGGACAGCTTTATCTCCATATCTTCATTCAAAGACTCAATCAAGAACACTCTTACTGACAGTTGTGGCTGCTTTGCGTGATGAATTTTTACCTCTACCTTCTTGCCTTCGTGGGGTTGTCTGTGCCCAATAATGTTTGTACCATGTTTTGTGCTGCTACCATGTTGTGCTGCTGCCATGTTGTGTCGCCATGTGGTATTGCTACCATGCTGTGTTTCTGTTATTTTATTTTTTATTTTTTATTTTTTGGGGGTAGATCAGCTTTAATATTGCAGATAGATTGTAACTTCCATCAATGTAATTGCCTGCATCACTTCCAATCCCCCATATGTATTTTTTCCTCGCAAATATATATATACACACACTACCGTTCAAAAGTTTGGGGTCACTTAGAAATGTCCTTGTTTTCCATGAAAACATACATGAAATGAGTTTGAATAGGAAATATAGCAAAATGAATAGGAAATGTAGTCATTGACAAGGTTAGAAATAATGATCTTTAATTGAAATAATAATTGTGTCCTTCAAACTTTGCTTTTGTCAAAGAATCCTCCATTTGCAGCAATTACAGCCTTGCAGACCTTTGGCATTCTAGTTGTCAATTTGTTGAGGTAATCTGAAGAGATTTCACCCCATGCTTCCTGAAGCACCTCCCACAAGTATGTCAACTTCTGAAGCTGAAATAAATCAGTGTACATATACAGTATCTACATTTTTGTAAATATTTGAGTATATCTTTTCACTGAAGAAATGACACTTTGCTACAATGTAAAGTAGTGAGTGTACAGCTTGTATAACAGTGTACATTTGCTGTCCCCTCAAAATAACACAGCACACAGCCATTAATGTCTAAACCGCTGGCAACAAAAGTGAGTACACCCCTAAGTGAAAATGTCCAAATTGGGCCCAAAGTGTCAATATTTTGTGTGGCCACCATCATTTTCCAGCACTGCCTTAACCCTCTTGGGCATGGAGTTCGCCAGAGCTTCACAGGTTGCCACTGGAGTCCTCTTCCACTCCTCCATGACGACATCACGGAGCTGGTGGATGTTAGAGACCTTGCACTCTTCCACCTTCCGTTTGAGGATGCCCCACAGATGCTCAATAGGGTTTAGGTCTGGAGACATGCTTGGCCAGTCCATCATCTTTACCCTCAGCTTCTTTAGCAAGGCAGTGGTAGTCTTGGAGGTGTGTTTGGGGTCGTTATCATGTTGGAATACTGCCCTGCGGACCAGTCTCCGAAGGGAAGGGATCATGCCCTGCTTCAGTATGTCACAGTACATGTTGGCATTCATGGTTCCCTCAATGAACTGTAACTCCCCAGTGCCGGCAGCACTCATGCAGCCCCAGACCATGACACTCCCACCACCATGCTTGTACTCCTCACCTAGTTGCCGCCACACACGCTTGACACCATCTGAACCAAATAAGTTTATCTTGGTCTCATCAGACCACAGGACATGGTTCCAGTAATCCATGTCCTTAGTCTGCTTGTCTTCAGCAAACTGTTTGCGGGCTTTCTTGTGCATCATCTTTAGAAGAGGCTTCCTTCTGGGACGACAGCCATGCAGACCAATTTGATGCAGTGTGCGGCGTATGGTCTGAGCACTGACAGGCTGACCCCCCACCCCTTCAACCTCTGCAGCAATGCTGGCAGCACTCATATGTCTATTTCCCAAAGACATCCTCTGGATATGACGCTGAGCACGTGCACTCAACTTCTTTGGTCGACCATGGTGAGGCCTGTTCTGAGTGGAACCTGTCCTGTTAAAGCTGTAATGCATCCTGATGTCTTTGCTTGCTGGGTCAGTAGGGCACCTCAGAGACAACTACAGGTCTTGACAGGTGGTCATGTAGTCAGCAACCATCTTCTGGTAGACAGACTGCTCACTTTGAACAAGCAGGAGATGCTGCACTTGTTTTTTCAGATTGGCAGATCTGAAGACCTGATAGTTGTTCCTCTTGCACTGCCAGCACAGGTCTGTCCTGGGCTTAGTGCTTGAGACGTGGGGTAGCAATTGTCACCACAGAGTCTTGAAGGAAGACAGCCCGACTGCACGTACCTCTGGAAAATACACAAATAATGTAAGATCAATAAAAATAGTGCCAATCATGTTGCCGGTAAATGCAATAATAAAAAAGTGTTTGTTTATGCTTTACATACTTTACAAGTGTTGTCATTGATTCCTTGTAGAGACGCCACACCGCTATTTTTGTCACATGAGATGGCAGCAGCTTTCCACCAAAGTGTTTGTGTCCTGGGTGGCGTCCTGGTAATACTATTGCATTATCCTCTGCATAGTTGTTGATGAAGTTCATAACTCGCTGCAAGTCCTCATGCTTCAGGTGTAACCTGCGCTTGCTTGGGCCATCTATTTTTGAATTAGACCATTCTTCTTGTATGACTTGTGGAGGAGAGTCAGGCGTGTTCTATTGATGCTGAAAAACAAATTCCAGTTACAAATATTTTAGCAATAAAAGATGAGGCTTACCCAGACACAATTCTCTAAATTGACATCTAGCTAAGTGGATGGGTCTCTATTGTCTAGACCTGTTCACATGTTCATGAAATACAATAGATGGGCGTAATCACCCCCAGACACACCTGGCTAACTTGATGGGTCATGTAATCATTGGGCAAAGTGGAGTCTTTTGTTTAGATATGTAAATTAGCTAGATAGCTAGCTAGCAAAACAATGAACCATTATCCCAATCTATACAGTACTAGGAATACAAACCAATTGCCATAGCTAGCCACGACGCATGAAATGCTGTAGTATGAATCTGCAGGTAGCTAAAGCTAACCAACTAGGTTCCATTTTAGCTATCTAGCTAACATTAGGCTATAACTAGCAATGCAAATGATTTTTTGAGATATATATAATATTACTAAGCAGATCATGTAATCATCTGGCGAAGTGGAGTCTTTTGTTTAGACATGTAAATTAGCTAGCTAGCTAGTTAAACAATGAAAAATTATCCCAACCAATACAGTACTAGCAATACAAACCGATTGTCATAGCTAGCCACCATGCATGAAATGCTGTAGTATGCTGAAATAATAGATCCCAGAAATGACTATATGCACAAAACGCTTATTTCTCTCAAATGTTTTGCACAAATATGTTTACATCGCTGTTAGTGAGCATTTCACCTTTGCCAAGATGATCCATCCACCTGACAGGTGTGGCATATCAAGAAGCTGATTAAAGAGCATGATCATTACATAGGTGCACCTTGTGCTGGAGACAAGAAAAGGCCACTAAAATGTGCAGTTTTGTCACACAACACAATGCTACAGATGTCTCAAGTTTTAAGGGAGAGTGCAATTGGCATGTTGACTGCAGGAATGTCCACCAGAGCTGTTGCCAGAGAATTTAATGTTAATTTCTCTACCATAAGCCACCTCCTCACCAGGGTCTTGATCTGACTGTAGTTCGGCATCGTAACCGACTTCAGTGGACAAATGCTCACCTTCGATGGCCACTGGCACGCTGGAGAAGTGTGCTTTTCACAGATTAATCCCGGTTTACACTGTACCGGGCAGATGGCAGACAGCGTGTATGAGGTTGTGTGGGTGAGCGGTTTGCTGATGTCAACGTTGTGAACACCCCATGGTGGTGGTGGGGTTATGGTATGAGCAGGCATAAGCTACGGACAACGAACACGATTGCATTTTATTGATGGCAATTTCAATGCACATAGTTACCGTGACGAGATCCTGAGGGCCATTGTCGTGCCATTCATCCGCCGCCCTCACCTCATGTTTCAGCATGATAATGCACAGCCCCATGTCGCGAGGATCTGTACACAATTCCTGGAAGCTGAAAATGTCCCAGTTCTTCCATTGCCTGCAAACTCACCATAAATGTCATCCATTGAGCATGTTTGGGATGCTCTGGATCGACGTGTACGACAGTGTGTTCCAGTACCTGCCAATATCCAGCAACTTCGCACAGCCATTGAAGAGGAGTGGGACAACATTCTACAGGCCACAATCAACAGCCTGATCAACAGCCTGATGCAAGAGGCAAATGGTGTTCACACCAGATACTGACTGGTTTTCTGATCCACGCCTCTATCTTTTTTTAAAGGTATCTGTGACCAACAGATGCATTTCTGTATTTCCAGTCATGTGAAATCCATAGATTAGGGCCTAATTATTTTATTCAATTAACTGATTTCTTTATTTGAACTGTAACTCAGTAAAATTGTTGAAATTGTTGCATATGGCGTTTATATTTTGTTCAATACTATCAGTTGAACATCATCATTGTCATCAACCCCGTATCCATCTTCCTTTCCTCCCTTCTCCCGCATTTTGAGAAAGGGGAAAGCAGAGATGACATGAGGAATCACCCAATTACAATTGAGGGTCACCCAGGGTTCGCAATCGGCATTCCTGATGCTGCTTTGAGATGGAACAATGTAGTAGTGTCACCTGTCATGTGTACTGTAGCTAACTGCCTTTATGGAAATTCGAAGTAAGCTTTATTTAAAAATGGCTTTTCAATGGCTGTATTGTTAAGTGGGTTATTTTGTAAAAAAACATATACATATTATTAGTGTAATCATGTATTATTATTATTATGAAAGAATATGAAATGATGTCAACACCAGGTTATGAAGGTTTTTCATTCCACATTCACAAATGTTTCCAAATTACCATGACTCTCTGTTGCTATGTATGGAGGCATATAGCTGTCGATGTAATTTGCATGTCATTGTCTTCACGCAGTCAGAAGCGCTGTTCACAAGTGTCACCGCAGAGAACAAGTCCATATCTTCGGCCTGTAGTAGTCTGTTAGGCGGCTCGAAAAGTGACAACAGTTTCATAACAAGGTGCGCAATGAAAAGAAAACTGCGCTGCGTAATGGCACGAAGCAGCCCGGTAGCCTCGACGCGCACCTCCGCTCCAAGGCCTCGTGTGTTTTCCACCTCGGTCAGTAATGTGGATATGTCGTGAAAACTCTTCACCACAACTTTGACCGTTGTCAAGTGGCCAGTCCATCTCTGGTTCAAGAGACGTTTCAGGGTATCGCCTTTGTACAGAATAGCCACGGTTGGCTTCCTGATGAAGTTGTACAGCATGTTGCATACTCCAAAAAAATAATCGACAGCTGCTTCACTGGACATGGCATGAATCACAACCAGATGAAGTTGGTGATTAAAGCAGTGAATATATGGTATGTTATGATCCAGCTTGTTTTGGAGCAATTTCTGCACACCACCATGCCTGCCAGACATGAGTGATGCGCCATCATAAACTTGACTCAGGATTTTGTCCGTGCTGAGTCCGGCGCTGGTGAGCTCATCAATGATGACACCTGTCAGAGCCTCTGCATCACTTTTCTCAGATGTGGCCATTACCAAGAGGCGCTCACACAGACCATAGTGTTTGTCAACAAAACGCACAACTACAGATATGTTTTCTTGGCTTAAAGGATCCCGTGTGACATCCACTTTAATACCAGCTATCGCCGACTTGTCTCACTATCTCCTCTGTCACGAGATTGCTCATCATTTCGAGAATCTCGTTTTGTATCTGTGGGCTGGTATAGCGTGCATTCTGTGGGATTGTTTTTGTAATCCGTGTCAGTTCAGGATCTTTGCGCATGGTGTACTCAAAGAGAGACAAAAACAGCCCCATTGAGCAATTATCATCTAGCACACTGGCAAAACCAGCATTATCTCCACGTAACGGCAATTGATTCACCACTAAAAACTCCAGCATATCAATTACAGCTGACATGTAGTATCTGTTGCGAGCCAGTTGCTCTAAATTTAAGAGTGGAAATCTCTTTTCCTGTCTCTCTACGTTTTTCTGAATCTCTCCACATTGCTTCACAGGCTAACTGTTCTTTTGAAGCTGCATGCTTATTTAAGCCCTTGCCTGTTCCAATTGCATGCTTCCAATCATTACATCCCTTAATGGAGAAGTTCGCGTCCGATGATACAGATTTGAATTTCCTGCACGCATAACAAAATGCGGAGTCCTTTTCCACCGAGTACTCAAGCCAGTCCCTGTTCAAATACCAGCTAGAGCAGGGGTGTCAAACGTACGGCCCGCGGGCCGGATCAGGCCCGCAAACGGGTTTAATCCGGCCCGCGAGATGATTTAAAATTTATTTTTATTTTTTTTAAATATTTTTTAAGTATAAAAATGCGCTGCAATTTTTCAATAAAATAAACTGCTGTTCCAATTTCGTCCACTGGATGGCGCAATAGCAATTGTGTTAAGCAAGCAAACTGTTTATACCGGGGCAGAGCAAGTAGGTCAAGCACGTGCAGCCAATGAGCTACTTTGTTTTGCCCGCAATATTTATTACGGCTTCTACTTTTAACATTATGTGCTTTGGCACCCTCATTGCCCCAATATGTCTCTGTCAAAAAAGAGAAAAGTGGACGCAGAGTGCAGAGTGTTCCAAGAAAAATGGTCATCCTATTTAATCACGGAATTGAATGGGAAAGCTGTATGTTTGGTGTGTTCAGAGCATGTTGCAGTGCTGAAAGAATATAACCTTCGTCGCCACTATGTGAGTCTTCATGCCGACAAATATGACAACTTTCAAGGACAGCGGAGATGAGAGAAGGTGAATGAACTGTTGGCGGGTCTGAAGAAACAGCAGTCTGTGTTTACTCACAGCCGAGACATCAGTGACGCTGCAGTGAAAGCTAGCTACCTCATTGCTAATGAAATCGCAGTGGCTTCAAAACCATTTAGTGAGGGTGAATTTGTAAAAACATGCATGATGAAGGCAGCTGAGATTTGGTGCCCTGAAAAGCGGCAGGCTTTTGCAAATATCAGCCTGACAAGAAACACAGTTGCAGACAGGATTTCCGATCTTTCAGTGGATTTGGACAGCCAGTTGAAGCAAAAAGTAAAGTCATTTATTGCGTTTTCGGTTGCAATTGATGAAAGCACGGACATTACAGATGTTGCACAACTGGCCATTTTTTCATCCGCGGAGTTGATGACACATTGACCGTCACCGAGGAGTTCGTGGAGTTGGTGCCGATGACAGATACAACGACAGCAGCTGATATTTTTACCGCACTGGTCGGCGCGCTGATCAGGGTCGGAGTGGACTGGTCCCGCGCTGTCAGCCTGGCTACAGAAGGTGCGCCCTCAATGATCGGGAAAAAAAGCAGGCGTTGTGACAAAGTTCAGAGAGAAAGTGCAATCTGCAAATGGAGGACGTGATTTTTGACTTTTCACTGTATTTTGCACCAGGAGGCTTTGTGTTGCAAGTCATTAAAGATGGATAACGTCATGAAGGTGGTCATCCAAACTGTTAATTTCATCCGATCCAGAAGCCTGAATCACCGTCAGTTTGACAGCCTTCTCAGAGAGAAAGACCACATCTATGGCCTGCCATACCACACTGAGGTAAGATGGTTAAGCCGAGGTGCTGTGCTGAGGCGTTTCTTTGATTTACGAGAAGAAATTGAACAGTTCATGGAAGAAAATGGCAAACCAGTGTTAGAATTTCATTCCGCAGAATGGATGCCGGACCTTGCATTTATGGTGGATGTTACAGAGCACCTGAATAACTTGAACAAACAGCTGCAAGGGCGCAACAAAGTTGTCACGCAGTATTATGACAGCATACGTTCTTTCAAGTTGAAGCTGTCATTGTGGGAGACGCAACTTGCCGGTGGTGATGCAGCTCACTTCCCCTGTCTGAAAAATGTGTGCGCGACCCAACATGTGGCAGACATGAAGCGGTTCAAAGATAAAATAACTGGACTGTTACGGGAGTTTGAGCAACGCTTTCAGATTTATGTTTATATGTTTTTATGTTGATGTGCTATTGTTTTTAATTGATTTTATTTTATTTGTATATTTAACCTATTCTTGACTCTGTGGTTCTTGCACTTGTTTGGGGAACAGGATTTCATTATTTTTATCTACATTTCTGCCTGAGAAATGACACCCTGATATAGTTCTGTGATCTGTGAAACAGTTCTGTTAATCACTGAGGCATTGTGTGTTTGTGTGTTCTTTTTCTTTAAAATTTTCAAATAAACTTGACGTGTTTTATGATTAATAGTGATGTTGTGCTTGTACTATTTTGGACACACTGTCCTCAGGCTCCAGCTTTATGTTGTATGTTGATCGTATTAAAACAAAGAAAACAATCTGAAGTTGTTGTTTTTAAGTTATATATACCATGATTTTTCCGGTCCGGCCCACTTGGGAATAGATTTTCCTCCATGTGGCCCCTGAGCTAAAATGAGTTTGACACCCCTGAGCTAGAGGAAAATGATCGTTTTTTTTAACCAAACATTTTGACTGAATATTTCCTCAACACAACCTGTTTGGGTTTGTCCATGCCGAGGTCACTCATACCCACTGATTCAACAGGCAGTTGTGGCCCAAATGCTGCCCCGGACTCCACGGAGCTACTAGCATCAGGCTCAGACTGTCGTCCAGGGTCTCCTTCTCCAACTACAACATCAGGAAGCGTCGGTGTCGTATCCAATTTGGCAGAGGAGACTGTTGGTGGGCTTTTCAACCACTTACGGATATATATGACGAACTGAAGCGAGTAAGCCGGCGAAAACTCATCCAGCTTTCAAAAATGCGCGGTAACTGTTGAGCGGCTACACTGACGTAGGCTACGTCACGTACGTAGCCTAACTTTCTTTTTATTAAGGCCGTGATAGGCTGTTGCAGTGTAGATTCCCATCAATCAAACAAAATCACACCATTGTTTCTTTATATTTTTTATGTTTTAATGATAAAGAATGCAACATTAATGCAACACAAAATTAGCAACTATTATAATATATATATATATATATATATTTTTTTTTACATTTACATTTACATTTACGTCATTTAGCAGACGCTCTTATCCAGAGCGACTTACAAAATTGGTGCATTCACCTTACAGCCAGTGGATAACCACTTTACAACCATTTTATTTTTTATTTTTTTTGTGGGGTGAGGTAAGGGGGGTAGAAGGATTACTTTATCCTAACCCAGGTATTCCTTAAAGAGGTGGGGTTTCAAGTGTTGTTCCACCATTGGGGTGCGAGAGCAGCGAACAGTTTTGACTGGGCTGAGCGGGAACTGTGCTTCCACAGAGGTAGGGGGGCAGCAGGCCAGAGGTGGATGAACGCAATGCCCTCGTTTGGGTGTAGGGACTGATCAGAGCCTGAAGGTACGGAGGTGCCTTCACAGCTCCGTAGGCAAGCACCATGGTCTTGTAGCAGATGCGAGCTTCAACTGGAAGCCAGTGGAGTGTGCGGAGGAGCGGGGTGACGTGAGAGAACTTGGGAAGGTTGAACACCAGACGGGCTGCGGCATTCTGGATGAGTTGTAGGGGTTTAATGGCACAGGCAGGGAGCCCAGCCAACAGCGAGTTGCAGTAATCCAGACGGGAGATGACAAGTGCCTGGATTAGGACCTGTGCCGCTTCCTGTGTAAGGCAGGGTCGTACTCTCCAAATGTAGTAGAGCATGAACCTACAGGATCTGGTCACCGCCTTGATGTTAGCGGAGAACGACAGGGTGTTGTCCAGGGTCACGCCAAGGCTTTTTGCACTCTGGGAGGAGGACACAACAGAGTTGTCAACCGTGATGGCGAGATCATGGAACAGGCAGTCCTTCCCCGGGAGGTTCAGCTTGACGTGGTGATCCGTCATCCACACTGATATGTCTGCCAAACATGCAGAGATGCGATTCGCAACCTGGTTATCAGAAGGGGGAAAGGAGAAGATTAGTTTTGTTTCGTCTGCGTAGCAATGATAGGAGAGGCCATGTGAGGATATGACAGAGCCAAGTGACTTGGTGTATAGCGAGAATAGAAGGGGGCCTAGAACTGAGCCCTGGGGGACACCAGTGGTGAGAGCACGTGGTGCGGAGACAGATTCTTGCCACACCACTTGGTAGGAGCGACCTGTCAGGTAGGACGCAATCCAAGAGTGAGCCGCGCCGGAGATGCCCAACTCGGAGAGGGTGGAGAGGAGGATCTGATGGTTCACAGTATCAAAGGCAGCAGACAGGTCTAGAAGGACAAGAGCAGAGGAAAGAGAGTTAGCTTTGGCAGTGCGGAGAGCCTCCGTGACACAGAGAAGAGCAGTCTCAGTTGAATGACCAGTCTTGAAACCTGACTGGTTTGGATCAAGAAGGTCATTCTGAGAGAGATAGCAAGAGAGTTGGCTAAAGACGGCACGCTCAAGAGTTTTGGAGAGAAAAGAAAGAAGGGAGACTAGTCTGTAGTTGTTGACATCGGAGGGATCGAGTGTAGGTTTTTTGAGAAGGGGTGCAACTCTCGCTCTCTTGAAGACGGAAGGGACATAGCCAGCGGTCAAGGATGAGTTGATGAGCGAGGTGAGGTAAGGGAGAAGGTCTCCGGAAATGGTCTGGAGAAGAGAGGAGGGGATAGGGTCAAGCGGGCAGGTTGTAGGGGCGGCCGGCCGTCACAAGTCGCAAGATTTCATCTGGAGAGAGAGGGGAGAAAGAAGTCAAAGCATAGGGTAGGGCAGTGTGAGCAGGACCAGCAGTGTCATTTGACTTAACAAACGAGGATCGGATTTCGTCAACCTTCTTTTCAAAATGGATTCAGCAGGGAGGTGAAGGTGGTAAAGAGCTTCCTAGGGTTAGAGGCAGATGCTTGGAATTTAGAGTAGTAGAAAGTGGCTTTAGCAGCAGAAACAGAGGAAGAAAATGTAGAGAGGAGGGAGTGAAAAGATGCCAAACCCGCAGGGAGTCTAGTTTTCCTCCATTTCCGCTCGGCTGCCCGGAGCCCTGTTCTGTGAGCTCGCAATAAGTCGTCATGCCATGGAGCAGGAGGGGAGGACCGAGCCGGCCGGGAGGATAGGGGACATAGAGAGTCAAAGGATGCAGAAAGGGAGGAGAGGAGGGTTGAGGAGGCAGAATCAGGAGATTGGAGGGAGAAGGATTGAGCAGAGGGAAGAGATGATAGGATGGAGGAGGAGAGAGTAGTGGGAGAGAGAGAGGGAAGGTTGCGACGACGCATTACCATCTGAGTAGGGACAGAGTGAGTAGTGTTGGAGGAGAGCGAGAGAGAAAAGGATACAAAGTAGTGGTCGGAGACATGGAGGGGAGTTGCAGTGAGATTAGTAGAAGAACAGCATCTAGTAAAGATGAGGTCAAGCGTATTGCCTGCCTTGTGAGTAGGGGGGACGGTGAGAGGGTGAGGTCAAAAGAGGAGAGGAGTGGAAAGAAGGAGGCAGAGAGAAATGCATCAAAGGTTGACGTAGGGAGGTTAAAGTCACCCAGAACTGTGAGGGGTGAGCCATCCTCAGGAAAGGAACTTATCAAGGCGTCAAGCTCATTGATGAACTCTCCAAGGGAACCTGGAGGGCGATAAATGATAAGGATGTTAAGCTTGAATGGGCTAGTGACTGTGACAGCATGAAATTCAAATGAGGAGATAGACAGATGGGTCAGGGGGAAAAAGAGAGAATGTCCACTTGGGAGAGATGAGGATTCCTGTGCCACCACCCCGCTGACCAGATGCTCTCGGGGTATGCAAGAACACATGGTCAGACGAGGAGAGAGCAGTAGGAGTAGCAGTGTTTTCAGTGGTAATCCATGTTTCCGTCAGCGCCAAGAAGTCGAGGAACTGGAGGGTAGCATAGGCTGAGATGAACTCTGCCCTATTGGCCGCAGAACGGCAGTTCCAGATGCTGCCGGAGACCTGGAACTCCATGTGGGTCGTGCGCGCAGGAACCACCAGGTTAGAGTGGCAGCAGCCACGCGGTGTGAGGCGTTTGTATAGCCTGTGCGGAGAGGAGAGAACAGGGATAGACAGACGCATAGTTGACAGGCTACAGAAAATGGCTATAATAATGCAAAGGAGATCGGAATGAAATGAACTAAACATCTGGGAAAGCGAGAGAGCGGGGCCTCCTTCACTTACGTTTCACTGAAATATAACTCTCCCAACTTCCACCTCAGAAAGATCCACCTCACTTTTTAAGAGATCTGTGCCTCAAGTGGGGGTTGCCAAGCATTTTTGGGGGCGGGCCCGGCCCCCTATGGCCCGCCCATAGCGACGGGTGTGGTCCTCTTAAGCACATTATTTCAATATTTCCTAGCTCTGAATTGACGCAGGTTACACTTTTGCAAAACTACTCGGTTAAAAATAAGAGCATGAATGACAATAAAGGTATGACTTTAATTATATGCATAATGATGTAGTAAACAACATCGCTCAGCGTGGGAACTTTTGGTGGGGGGAAGTAGCCTTTATAAGTCTCCATGGTGGGTAAAGACCATCACTTCGTTGTCTTGTTGGGAATAGTAATAATTTGTGACAGTACGCATTGTATTAGTCTAAGAGTTGTTTTTCATTTTATTTCTCACATTAAAAAGACATTTGAGAAGGATTTGAGAAGCGAATTGCTTGCAGTTGTACATATGACGCACAGACACACTAAAGCTGTACAGTGTAGTTAGAAAAGACAGTTTACATTATTTGCAGATGTGTTCCCTTTTATTTACAAATCGAAAAATTTAACATTTGAAATGAATGTGGCAGAACAGTTAAGCCAAGAGTTCCTGTGGGAGTCTTCTCCTTCAGTCTTTTTGCCTCCTATGCCTCGTTTCCCATTAGATGGGATTTTCCCAATGCCAACTTCACCTGAGACAGCCGCTATCCAGTGTCATGTGTTGCTGAATTACAGATCTCGCTATCCCAATGTCGCTGCTGTCCATGGTGCTGAAATATCCAATCTCGGCTATTTGCATACATAGGACCATTCACACTTGACACCACACACACAAGTTAATGCTTTTTCTCTCACACACTTTTGAACATTGTACAACCTGCAACAAGACACTGAAACAACACTTAATTTCAAGTTTGTTTCTTTCTGAATAAAGATGAAATCAATGTGTGGAAGGAGATTGGACAATGTATAGGCATTCCCTATAGCTGTTTTTGACTGGAGCATGATCCGATTGCTTTGTTTGAGCCAGAATGGAAATTTGGTCTGAGAAACGACGCCCATTATAGCATGACTATTTCAGACAGAATTAACTTTATGTTATATGTAAAAATATAAATAAGGCAGTGTTTATATGACCCCCTTTCAAACAGTCACTTATTTATCACTTTCTTGCAGATATACAGTGCATTCAGAAAGTATTCATACCCCTTAACTTATTCCACATGTTGTTTTCTTACAGCCTGAATTCAAAATGGATTCAATTATAATATTTTCTCTCACGCAGCTACACACAATACCCCATAATGACAAAGTGAAAACACGCTTTTGAAATTTCTGCAAATGTATTGGAAATTACATACAGAAATATCTCATTTACATAAGTATTCCCACCCCTGAGTCGATTAAAGCTGTGTCTTTCTGGGTAAATCTCCAAGAGCTTTGCACAACTGGATTGTAAAATATATGCAATATACATTATATAGACAGCCATTTTTTTTTGCCATAGGTTTTCAAGCCGAATTAAGTCAAAACTGTAACTAAGCCACTCAGAAACATTCAATGTCGTCTTGGTAAGCAACTCCAGTGAATATTTGGCCTTGTGTTTTAGGTTATTGTCCTGCTGAAGAGGGAATTTGTCTCCCAGTGTTTGTTGGAAAGCAGACTGAACCAGGTTTTCCTCTAGGAATCTGCCTGTACTTAGCTCTATGCCGTTTATTTTTATCCTAAAAAAGTATCTAGTCCTTGCCAATGACATGCATACCCATAACATGATGCAGCCACCACCATGCTTGGAAATATGAAGAGTGGTACTCAGTGATGTGTTGTGTTGGATTTGCCCAAAACATTACGCTTTGTATTCAGGGCATGAAGTTCATTTCTTTGCCACATTATTTGCAGTTTTACTTTAGTGCCTGATTGCAAACACAATGCATGTACAGGTTTCCTTCTTTTACATTTACATTTTAGTCATTTAGCAGACGCTCTTATCCAGAGCGACTTACAGTTAGTGAGTGCATACTCTGTCAATTAGGTTAGTATTGTGGAGTAACTACAATGTTGATGATTCATCCTCAGTTTTCTCCTATCAAAGCATTAAACTTTCTAACTGTTTTAAAGTCACCATTGGCCTCATGGTGAAATCCCTGAGCGTTTTCCTTCCTCTCTGGCAGCTGAGTTAGGATGGACACCTGTATTTATGTGGTGACTGGGTGTATTGATACACCATCCAAAGCGTAATTAATACCTTCACCATGCTCAAAGGAATATTCAATGTCTGCTTTTTTTGTACCCATCTACCAAAAGGTGCCCTTTTTTGCGAGGCATTGGAAAACCTCCCTGGTCTTCATGGTTGAATCTATGTTTGAAATTCACTGCTCGACTGAGGGACCTAATAGATAATTGCATGTGTGGGGTACAGAGATTGTGTAGTCGTTCAAAAATCACTATTATTGCACACATAGTGAGTCCATCTAACTGATTATGTGACTTGTTAAGCACATTTTTACTCCTGAGCTTATTTAGGCTTGCCATAACAAAGGGTTGAAAACTAATTGATTAGATTACTAGATACTAGACTCTGTCAATATGTTTTTGGAAGTGGCTCTGCATTTCTTGCATACATATCATATTTATTTAAGGATTATGACGACTTTCTAAAAGGACAAAGCTGTTTCTGTGTGCTCCCTTGTCTCCACTGTCACTCACCACATCCCTCGATGCGTGCAAACAGAGCATCTATATTAGGGATGGGCAACTCCAGTCCTCGGGACCTGATTGGTGTTAAACTTTTTCCCCAGCCCCAGCTAACACGTTTGACTCTAATAATCAAGTACTCATGGGTTTCAGTTTAGAATGCAATAAGTTTAATCATCTGTGTTTGCTAGGGATGGGGGAAAAAGTGTGACCCCCTCCGACCCCCAAGGACTGGAATTGTCCATCCCTGATCTATATGGTAGGACCAGTACCAGACCTGAATGAATGTGTCTGTTTTGAATATTCACGGAGACAGAATGATGTGGTTGATAGCAGAGACGTCATGCCCAAAGGGGGCACAGGGTCACTTGCCCCCTCAGATTTGTGATGTTTAAATTTGTCTTGTTATATTTTCTCTGTCATACTACTAACCATGAAGTTGGCTTTAGCTAGCCCAGATAGGATCCCAATCTCCCAACCTAATAACTACACTGAACAAAAATATAAACGCATTATGTAAAGTGTTGGTCCCATGTTTCATGAACTGAAATAAAAATCCCAGAAATGTTCCATTCGCACAAAAAGCTTATTTTTCTCAAATTGTGTACACAAATTTGTTTACATCCCTGTAAGCGAGCATTTCTCCTTTGCCAAGATAATCCATCCACCTGACAAATATGGCATATCAAGAAGCTGATTAAACAGCATGATAATTACACAGGTGCACCTTGTGCTGAGGACAATAAAATGCCACTCTAAAATGTGCAGTTTTGTCACACAACACAATGCACAGATGTTTCAAGTTTTGAGGCAGCGTGCAATTGGCTTACGGACTGCAGGAATGTCCACCAGAGCTGTTGCCAGATACGTTTATGTTTATTTCTCAACCATAAGCCAAGGCGGCTTTAGAGAATTTGGCAGTACTTCTAACTGGCCTCACGACTTCAGACCACTTGTAAAGCAGCGTATGGGCGAGTTGTTGGCTGATGTCAACGTTGTGAATGCTCCCATGGTGGCAGTGGGGTTATGGTATGGGCAGGCATAAGCTAAGGACAATGAATACAATTGCATTTTATCGATGACAATTTGAATGCACAGAGATACCGTGGGATAGTGTACGTGCACAAAGTGAATTTGTAACATGTATATCATTCTTACTTGTTGTTCTTTATATTTACTACCATTGCCTATTGTAAGTTGCCTCTCTGTGTTTTACTGTGTTGTGTAATACTCCGCAGGTAGCATTATGCCATTAATACAGCCCTTCCTTTGTTAATAGCGTTGTTGCTCTACTTGTGCTATCAGTTATTGTGCATATTCATTACCCCTGTTATCTGTCCATTACAGGACCACTATCATTCCAATACCTTTCCATGTCCATTTCATCCGTGTGTGTCAATAAAGTATCCTTGAATGTAACTCTGAGGTTGCCTTATTCCCCTCTTACCGGGGGAGGTGAAAGCGCAACCTGGTCTCAGAACATTTCGTATTATTCTGTATGTACAAAGCTGTGATCAAGGCAAAGGGTGGCTACTTTGAAGAATCTCACATCTCAAACATATTTTGATATGTGTAACACGTTTTTGGTTACTACATGATGCCATATGTGTTATTTAATAGTTTTGATGTCTTCACTATTATTCTACAATGTAGAAAATACACAAGACACAGAGGAGGAGAAACTATCCAACACCCTGGGAGAGAGAACGAGTGACCTCAGTCGAACTCACAGCCAGAAAGATGGGTTAGATACAGGAGAGGAGGAGGTTACCCCGGATGCCATCACCCCTGCTCCTGTGAGCAAGGAATGAGAGGGGAAGCCTTCTAATCAGGCCAACGGGCAGGCGGAGCGAGAGGTCATAGTGATAGTGATTCACACCCAGAGAGAGACAGACAACCCATACAACCTCTTGGCTGAGATTAACCACACAGAGGTAGAGGCAGAGGGCCTTCAGGGCAAGCCAGTCAGCCTGCCTGCTCTGATCCTCAAGTCAATTGTATTTAAATTCATATTCATTAAAGATTTTTAGTCAAGACTTGAAAAGTGCCATTTATTTCAAATGATAATTATTCAGTGTCTGCAACCCTCAAGAACCAGGGTGAGTCTGGGTCGCCCCTTTAACTGGGCAAACACAACTTGCATATCGTCATAGACTAGGCCGAAACGTTAATCTTTTAACCTTGCTTAAATAAAACAATGCATTTTTAATAGTGAGCAAGAGTTTTCTATGATGATTAAAGTTTTTTTGTCGCGCCCTCCACTTTTTTGTCAAATAATACATCTAAAAAAAATGTAATAAGTTAATTATTAAAAGCATTAAAATTGCGATTGGGATGTTTCCCACTTATTTATACAACCTACTCCACAAAGTTTAGAGAAATGTTCTGAAATTAATTAAGAATTAAACAGAAGAAAATCAGAATTGAAGGCAACTATAATGCAAAGAATTTAATGGTCTATGGTTCAATCCTGTTTCTGGTCTAATGAATAATTAATATTGTTCCTCCTATTCCTTGTGGCAAGCGCAGCAGCACACTGCCCTCCAAAGCCTGCAAAAAAACGCTGGACTGCCCCTTTCCTCGCCCTGCATGGAACATCCAGGGTCACGTCCTTGGTGACGTGTGGGGTGACGTCCAGGGTGACCACAGCAACATCCTCTGGAAAGGGACAAAAGCAGGACAGAATGTAAATAAATGCAAACCGTAGGTTCTAAACACTGGCCAGTTGAATGGGATCTTTTATTTCAGCTCATGAAACATGGGACCAACACTTGACATGTTATCATGATGAACGGCACCTGTCAGAGTGCTTTCTATAAGTCTTACTCACCTGCTTGGATGTCAGATGGCAGAGTGGCGTAGACGGCCACCATGAGAGGCTTTTCTTCAGGTGTGACGTCCACAACCTCCAAGAGTGAAGAAGCAGGGTATGCATCTGTGTTAGGGGTGAGGTCCACAAGCTCCAGGTGGGAAGAAGCAGGATCTGCCTCTGTGTTTGGGGTGATGTCCACAACCTCTAGGTGGGAAGAAGCCGGGTCTGCATCTGTGTTAGGGGTGATGTCCACAAACTCCAGGTGGGAAGAAGCAGGATCTGCCTCTGTGTTTGGGGTGATGTCCACAACCTCCAGGTGGGAGGAAGCCGGGTCTGCCTCTGTGTTAGGGAATGATGTCCGCAATCTCCAGGTGGGAAGAAGCTGGGTCTGCCTCTGTGTTAGTGATGATGTCCACAACCTCCAGGTGGGAAGAAGCTGGCTCTGCCTCTGTGTTAGGGTTGATGTCCACAACCTTCTGGTGGGAAGAAGCCGGGTCTGCCTCTTTGTTAGGGGTGATGTTCACAACCTCCAGGTGGGAAGAAGCCAGGTGTGCCTCTTTGTTAGAATTGATGTCCGCAATCTCTAGGTGGGAAGAAGCCGGGTCTGCCTCTGTGTTTGGGGTGATGTCCACAAGCTCCAGGTGGGAAGAAGCCGGGTCTGTCTCTGTGTTAGGGGTGGTTTCCACAACCTCCTGATAGGAAGAAGCCGGGTCTAACTCTGTGTTAGGGGTGATGACCACAAACTTCAGGTGGGTAGAAGCCGTCTCAGCCTCTGTGTTAGGGGTGATGTCCACAAGCTCCTTGTGGGAAGAAGCCAGGTGTGCCTCTTTGTTAGGGGTGATGTCCACAACCTCCAGGTGGGAAGAAGCAAGGTGTGCCTCTTTGTTAGGGGTGATGTCCACAACCTCCAGGTGAGAAGAAGCCGGGTCTGCCTCTGTGTTAGGGGTGATGTCCACAACCTCCAGGTGGGAAGATGCTGGGTCTGCCTCTGAGTTATGGGTGATGTCAACAACCATACGGTGGGAAGAAGCAGGGTCTGACTCTGTGTTAGGGGTGATGTCCACAAACTTCAGGTGGGTAGAAGCCGTCTCAGCCTCTGTGTTAGGGGTGACGTTCACAACCTCCATGTGGGAAGAAGCCAGGTGTGCCTCTTTGTTAGGGTTGATGACCGCAATCTCTAGGTGGGAAGAACCCGGGTCTGCCTCTGTGTTTGGGGTGATGTCCACAAGCTCCTGATGGGAAGAAGCCAGGTGTGCCTCTGTGTTAGGGGTGATGTCCTCAACTTCCAGGTGGTAAGATACTGGGTCTGCCTCTGTGCTACGGGTTTTGTCAGCAACCTCCAGGTGGGAAGAAGCCAGGTGTGCCTCTGTGTTAGGGGTGATGTCCAAAACCACTATGTGGGAAGAAGCCGGGTCTTCCTCTCTGCTACGGGTGATGTCAACAACATCTAGGTGGGGAGAAGCTGGGTCAAACTCTGTGTTAGGGGTGAATCCCTCAACCTCCAGGTGGGCAGAAGCCGGGTCTTTCTCTGTGTTAGGGGTGATGTCCACAACCTCCGGGTGGGAAGAAGCTGGGTCTGCCTCTGTGTTATGGGGGATTTCCACAACCTCCAGGTGGGAAGAAGCCTGGTCTGCATCTGTGTTAGGGGTGACAATTAAAATCCTGATTGGCTCTACTACTACAAGGCACCAGGATGTCATGACAAAAGGCATCTGTCAGAGTGCTTTCTATGAGTGCTACTCACCTGCTTGGATATCAGCTGGTAGTGTGGCGGAGAAGGCCACCACTAGGACAGGGGGAACTCGCAGGGTGTCTGCAGTAGGCTGGAAGTAGCTTTTCACCTCGTCCGCCACAAAGGCACAGACAGAGCTCATAAAAAAAGGGGGTCTTGAGGTCATCCAGGGAGAAGGACTGGCTGATTCTCCCGAGGATCGACCTCACAGAGTCAAAAGCAGCAGCCCGGGAGAAAGGGGGTGTGAGGAGAAGAGGCCTTCAACGTGTTGGAGAGCTTCTCCCCCTACGGCCACCACCATACTCACAGCCATCCCGCTTAGGAGGATGGGGTGATCTGAATGGCCTTCCTCTGGCTGAAGCCACAGGGCCAGGAGGATCCTGGGCACCAGCTCCACCACCACCTGGGATGGGCTGAGCAGGTTGCTACAGGGCTTATTGGACAGCTTGTCCAGAATGCTCCTCACAGCTCTCTCCACGATGATGTGGACCTTGGGGTCGCTGAAATCAACAAAAAGCAGCAGAGAACGCTAAACGATGTGCAATGTTCACACAGAGAACACTGCCCTAGTTATTTTCTGCATAGCTCCAGATGTGTAGATGAATGGAGCAAGCTGTATGCAGGGCAGTACATGGAACTCACATGTCAGCGCCAGCTGGAGAGGTGGTGTGCATAGAGCGGCGGAGCTTGCAGACAGCCTTGTGCTCCATGTCAATCATTTTTAGGCAGGTGTTTACTTCCCAGGTCTGCCGTAGGAAACAGGAAGTCCCATTAGTGTAATTTCACAACAGATATATTCTGCTGTACTGACTAGTTGTTGAAAGGCTAGAAAGGAGCTCACTGACTGATAGTCTAAGTCTCTAACTCTCATTCTCTTACCAGCCGAGTGAGTTCGTTCCCCTCCTCCAGGGTTTCCTTCCACACCCTTCAAATAAAACACAAAGCATTTCAACTTTCCTGGCTTCCTATTGATCTGTTGTTTATTTTACCCACACCTCCTGGAGTGCTGCTGGTGACAGAGAATGGCAGTGAAGGTGAGAGCTGACGTGGTACTCACCTCTCCCTAAGGGATTTTTTGCCCTGAGACACCAGCCAGTCGCTCATGTGCTCCATGGTGACATGGGGCGAGACCTGGCCTCGACTCTGGAGCAGCAGATAGTGGACCATGAACTTCTTCTGCAAGATGAGGTAAGGTGTGAGACCGTGCCACTAAAGACCATATAATGTGCTTTCAGAAGGGCCTCATTTCACAACTGCTCATGTCTCACAATTTGCAAGTCATATTAAAAACTCTTATGACCATCTTCTCTAAACTGTCTTGAAATAAAACTCTTGTTTTGGGATTAAATCTATCTCTTTTTTTCTGTGGTTACTTTTTTTTGTGGGATGAATCTTACCTGTTTATTGTAATATGCTTCCTCCCAGCAGGCCTGCAGAGTCTGAAAATAAAGGCTGCTTCTACAGAATTCCTTTGAAGATAATTAAAACAATTATGCTTTATTAGGTACATTATGCACAGGCATTTACAGTATGCCAAAAGGAATATCTCCTAAGATTACCTTAGTGGGACCATAAGTGAACTCAGGAATGCTCCCAACCCTATCCATGGTCAGAGGGGGACGAAATGCAGCGCTATAAATATACGGGATGCTCTAGAGATAACAGGAATGACTTAAAGTCGCGAATGATCAATGCCTGTGGAGTCGTCCAATATGCTGCGCTGAGAATTGAGTTGTAGGCGATATTTGGATATGTTTGGCGCAATTTACATGTTTACATTCTATTGCCATGGAGAAATTGAGTTTCTAGAACCTGTTTTCTTCTATGTCTTTATTTCGTGAAATATTAAGATCTTTATTTTGTCATAATGTGTATATGAGGACGTTGGAGCCCGTTCCGATTCATGACGCGGTTATCCAGGTGCATGTTGCATAGACCTACTAATCCAACCTTGGCTTACAAGTTAAATTAAATTAGTATATATGCCTATACAAATCTATTGACCACATCCATTTAAATCAATGATTGTCAATTGAAAATGTGGTAGTTGTGTTATCCTGTTGTGCGTGTCAGGGCTCCTCTTAAGCACGTTATTCCAATATTTCCTAGAATTGACGCAGGTTACACTTTTGCAAAACTACTAGGTTAAAAATAAGAGCATGAATGACAATAAAGGTATGACTTGAATTATATGTGTAGTAGTGTGATGTTGTTCCCCTAGATTATGCACCAAATTGCACACAAGGACAGTTCAAGTAGGCCAGGTCAAGAGGGGATGTTAATAAGTTAATAATAATAATAATTCAATGTGGTTTCTTTATTTAATTACAGCTGCATAGCTAATGTTATTTTTTGGTGTACAAACATTTTTATGTATCTATATTGCAAATACACCTAATTGTAAAAGTTGTGTATATTTTGGTTTGGTCCATCGCGGGTTATCTGTATTTATGTACCCTCTTATTGTTCTCTTTTGCCTGACCTTCAACTAGCAAGGTATGTTGTCCTTGGCGCCGTAATTTGTCGATATAAAACTGTGGTAAAGTTACACAAAGTGCTGTTACGCAACTACAGGTTTTGTTACAATGTGGACAATATAAAGATGTATGTTAACAACTTTCACCGAGCTCGCTAATTAGGGTACCTATTGTAACTCGGGAGTATTTGGGTCAGTGTTTGAGTGAGTTTCTATGTGCTCACGCAGGTGCCCGAGAGCTGTGGCTGCACCAAGGGCTAAGCTATTGTGTGTTGTCTCTTCGTGTACAGGTATGTCATTTATTTTGTCAGAATTATGTTGTATATCATTTTACTTGTATTGTATAGTGTGTTGTTAGGCACTGAATGTGTGCATGCAGCACCTGTTCATTTTTGCCTGACCTTCAACTAGCAAGGTGCCCGAGAGCTGTGGCTGCACCAAGAGCTAACATATTGTGTGTTGTCTCTTCGTGTGCAGGTCGAATAAAAATTATCCAACCATCAGAATTCCAGTTGTGGCAGTGTCCTAAGTGACCTGCCGACTGGTCAGCTCAAGCCGACCGCCGGAGCTGTGCATGTGGATGAGGTGCACGACCTGCGCATGTGAATTTGTTGATGGCTTACTGTAAGTGAATATATACTGTAAACAGTGAAAGTGAATGTAGAATATTCATTAGATACAGGTATTCGTGCTTATTTGTATGTTTTGGATGAATTTGTTTATTGCATTAATTTTTTTGGGTATTTGAATGCACTAAATTACATTGTATTTTAGTGCTCTGTTGAGCCATGGAAGATTCTCAAATCCATAAGACGTGTTATGCTGTGGATTTTAGTGTGGGTAGAGGGAGGGGTGTCCTTCCATTTACACCAATTGTACATTCAGCTCCTGGGAGTAGAGCGTTTGCTAGTCCTGAGTTTGCAAGCACTGGGAGGGGTAGGCTGTTTGTTCCACCTGACCAGGGTATCCCACCTCTGTCTTTTGATGTACCATCATCCACAGTACTCGGTGATAATGGGACGCCTCCGAGTCAGCTTAGTGACCTTATTAAGCAGATTGGTTCAGAGATAGGAGAATCTATCAGAGCGAGTTTACTGCAGCCTGGGGTTTCAAGTCTTTCTCCTGCCCGTCCCCCTCACCAACCCCAGCAGTTTCCCCTGCCTGAGCAGTGTGGGTCAACCTTTATTGATGCGTCCAAGCTGAATCTGGTTGTGAAGTCAGATGTTAGTGCTCCACCTCTTTTTAGGGGTGATGGCTCAGATAAGTACTCTGTCCTGGAGTGGGAGGAGTTAATGGAAGTCTACCTAGAGAAGAGGGGTTACACTGGGTCTGG
This sequence comes from Coregonus clupeaformis, assembly GCF_020615455.1. Classification (NCBI taxonomy): domain Eukaryota; kingdom Metazoa; phylum Chordata; class Actinopteri; order Salmoniformes; family Salmonidae; genus Coregonus; species Coregonus clupeaformis. The sequence continues at coordinate 47,801 of NW_025536458.1, forward strand.
GAATGTTGGGGAGGTGATGTCTAGGCTCATGGGGAGGGCACGTGATGTGACCAAAGTCTGGAAGCGTAACAACCTTGTTGTCACAGATGTTAAGGCGGTGTTCAGTGTTTTCAAGCAACACTTTGGGGATACTGTCTGCTCAGGTATGCCATTAGCTGATTTCTATTCAATCAAACCATATGCTAATGAGGGTCCAATAGATTTCTGGATTAGGCTTAACAAAGCTGCAGAGGCAGCCGAACAGTACCTTGTGAGTGAGGGCAGGACCTTACCCAATCAGTGCTCAGAGTTGGCAGTCATGTTTGTACGCAACTGTCCTGATAAAGAGTTGGCCCAAGTGTTCAAGAGCAAACCCATTCGTGACTGGACAGCCAGTGAGGTACAGGATCGGTTGGATGAACTGTTAAGGGAACGTAAAGCATGTAGAACACAACTTTCACAGCAGGTTGCTGCTGTTTTTGACTGCCCTCAGGAGGGAGTGGGTCCTGTGAAAAGACCTAATGTGTCATCTTTTTCTCAATGTGGCCGTGAACCAGACCAGGCATCATCTGTATCTGAGGGTGGGACATTAAATAAATTTTTGACTTTGTTAGAGAAGGCTCTGGTCAGCAATACTCAGCAATACTCAGTCTGTGAGTGGCACAGTGGTCTAAGGCACTACATCGCAGTGCTAGCTGTGCCACTAGAGATCCTGGTTTGAATCCAGGCTCTGTCGTAGCCGGCCGCGACCGGGAGACCCATGGGGCGGCGCACAATTGGACCAGCGTCGCCTAGGGTAGTGGAGGGAATGGCCGGCTCAGTTCGTAGTGCATGGTGTTTGCAACGCCAGGGTTGTGGGTTCGATTCCCACGGGGGGTATGAAAAAAAAAAGTAACGTATGCACTAACTGTAAGTCGCTCTGGATAAAAGCGTCTGCTAAATGACTTAAACATGTTAAATGTAGAGGGCCCCGTAAACAGTTCCACAAACTTCAGCATGAGTGCGCTGACTGTGGAAGCACTAATCACTGGACCAAAGCTCAGTGTCAGATGCACCAGCTGTGCGTCAAGTGCTTTTCTCCGGGCCACATGAGCTTTGACTGTAGTGAGGCTGGGCAGCGACAGAACCCTGGATGTGGACAGACTGGCAGGTCTCAGGAAAACTAGAAAGCCTCCGTTCTGAGGAGGGCAATGTGGGGCATTCTTATTTTTCCTCCACTGATGATGATATCCAATCTGTTTATTCTTACTTTTGTGAGTCAGTACCCAAGAACAACACAGTCATTTTTCAGAACACAATGAGAATTACTCAGAATGACAGTTTGTTTTACACCACTGTGCTAGTACAGGATAAAGTTGAGCTGAAGGGGATGTTAGATAGTGGGTCCATGGCTACTACTCTGCGCGCAGATATTGTACCTCGGTTGAGGGAGGCAGGAGTGGTAGAGGGGAACTTTCTAGCTCCTTCAGACATCATCCTGGTGGGTTGTGGTGGGAACAAACTAGCCCAGTGGGCATGTGTGACTTAAAAATGCAACTTTATGGCTTCTGTTATGTAGTCCCAGTGCTTATTGTTGATGGGCAGGTTGATGAACTCATTGTGGGAACTAATGTGTTGAAGTCTCTGATTAGACAGTGAGTTTCTATGTGCTCACGCAGGTGCCCGAGAGCTGTGGCTGCACCAAGGGCTAAGCTATTGTGTGTTGTCTCTTCGTGTACAGGTATGTCATTTATTTTGTCAGAATTATGTTGTATATCATTTTACTTGTATTGTATAGTGTGTTGTTAGGCACTGAATGTGTCCCCTGTCGGTCTGTCCCCCTGTCGGTCTGTCACCTGTTTTTCTGTCTGTGTCCCAGGAGCCAGAGTAAATGCCAAAGACAACAAGTGGCTCACTCCTCTGCACCGGGCCTTGGCTTCCTGCAGTGAGGTACGTGTAGTGATACTGTCAGCCCTCACACACACTCCTGTGCATATGTGTTTGACTGTTAAGTGTGTTGTGATTTTTAAATGCACTTTAAACAAAGTTGAACATGGGATTTGAACTGTGTTCCTGTAGGAGGCTGTCCAGGTGTTATTGAAACACTCTGCTGATGTGAACGCCAGGGACAAGAACTGGCAAACGCCGCTCCACATCGCTGCGGCCAATAAGGCAGTCCGCTGTGCCGAGGCCCTGGTCCCTCTCCTCAGCAACGTGAACGTGTCAGACCGGGCCGGGCGCACGGCGCTGCACCATGCAGCCTTCAGTGGACACCAGGAGGTTAGCAATTAGCATGGACATGATTACACACTGTAGTCTACACTTTATACCTGCCCTATCCCCATGTTGAGCTTACTGTGCATCCGATTACTTACAATGGTTGAATGTAGGGCTGTGACGGTAATTGGATAACCGTGACATTGACGGTTTTGGATGAAGAACACCATGAAAATAAAATTACCGTCAAAACCAAAAAGAAGTATGATTTTCTCTCCATAAAATGTTTTATCACCTTTATTTTAATGTAGATATACTTTATCCATAGCGGGAGTGTTAACTATTGATTATATGGTATTGTTTTGCTGACTTAGTTGGAGGAGATATAGACAGTTTAATAGATGGACTATCTTTTGATGCACCGCAATCACCAAATCTGCTCTATGCGCGAATAGGAGAGAATCTTTGAAGGTCAATTCAGGTTAATTGAAGAGGGGGGGGTGAGGTGAAAAGTGGGGACCGGGGGTAACTATAGTACCTCTAGATCTATAGCCTACAGGCTGGGGGGTGGGTGGGTAGCCTCTGACCTCTGACCTTCACCTCTGACCTTTTTCATTGTTACAGTAGATCAGAGGAGTGAGGTGAAAAAGATGGCTCTCATAGCAAAAAAAAACCCCATAACAACCTGTTTGGGCACATTTCAGTTTCACACCTAACGACGATGGAGAACCAGATGACTTGGCCAGCCTGTTTGCAGAATATGCGCAAAACCCATAGGCTACCTACTAAGAATTCCAGCACCACAAACGGGACACCGATAAGTGGCGAGCACTGCCAGACACTGGAACTCGTTATTTAGTCATAGGAATGGTGCCTTTACGAACGGTGGAGAAACCCGCCTTCAAATAAATGCTCTGGAAATTTGACAGACTATACGAGTTACCGGGGAGAAAGTATTTGTCTCAAACAGCGGTCCCTACCTTGTTCAACAAGGTGAAGGGGGAGGTTCAGGCAGAGCTAAAGGACGTAGATTTGTTTATTTTTGCACTGAATATGGACATGTGGTCAAGTGTAAATATGACTCCTTACATGAACCTAACAGTGCACTATCTGACGAAAGACTGGACACTGAAATCCAACTGTTTGGAAACAACCTACATTCCGGAATTCCTTGACTGGGCCCTTGACGAAAATCTAATGTCCTGTATCGCCACAGACAACAGGGCCAACATTGTGGCTGAAGTGAGGCAACTGAACTGGCCTTGGCTAAATTGCTTTGGCCACAATCTCCATCTCGCTGTCACCATCAATGTGAAGCCAGAGCCCTCTCACTCCACCGGGTTACCACCTTAATTTGTTTCCACTATCTTCCACTCTGCTCACCTCCCTCTCTCTACTCAGCCTAACTAGCTCCACCTGTCCCTGCTCTGCTCGGCTCTAATTACTCTGCCAGCTGCGCTGCATTACCCACTAACCTCTCCCAGTATTTAAGGCCCTGTCTTTCAGCTCTCCGGTGTCAGATCGTCTGCAAAGCTCACACCCGGAACCTGTTTGCTCGCGCTTCTGGCTCACCCTGGTTTTGTGACCCCGGACCTGCCTGTTTTTGGATACTCTTCTGCCTCAGGAGATCCAGACCTGCTTCTGCCATTACGACTCCTGACTACTCTTCAATCCCGGTAACTCTGACCAGCCTTCTGCCTTGCTACTACGTATGTTGGATTTCCCTTGAACTGTACTGTTGCCTGGTTTCATTCCGCCTGTTGTGTCTGTGTCTCCCCCCAGGACTTCTGGACCACCCACCACCGGCTTCATAGGACGCATCGCTGCCACGGGGGGGCACAGACCCAGCGCATTGGACGGGATCCCTGTTACCCCTGGAGCCTTCATTCACTCCCTACTTCCCTTTCCCTTAAGTTTAATAAACTTTCTGGTGTGACGCAATTGTGGTCCTCTGGTCGTCTGTCTGAATCGTGACAGTACGATCTGACCATTATGGACTCAGCGCACACTTTCCCGACATGGAAACCGATGAGCATGAGCAGCAGTTCCAGCAGCAGCACCAACAACTCGCCATGATCATTCAACTCCTCACCAACCTTACCCCAGCCAGTCTGCCCACCAGCCCAGCCCCCGAGTTACCTGCCCCGGTCATTGCAGCCGCTGCTCCGGAACCCAAGATTGGAAACCCCGAGCGGTTCAACGGCGATTCAACCCAGGTCCGGCCATTCCTGACTAGCTGCCGACTTCAGTTCTCCTTGCAGCCAAGGACCTTCGCCACGGAGGGGGCTAAAGTTGGGTATGCCATCACTCACCTGGACGGGCCGAGCTCGACTCTGGGGAACAGCAGAGTTCGAACGTCAAACCCCCGCATGTGCAACCTTCGACCTGTTTGCTGAGGAGATGCTGAAGGTGTTTGACCTGGATTCACCCACCGCAGAGGCGTCTCGTGAACTGTTCAGTATTCGACAAGGCAGACGTGCAGTCGCAGACCATTCCATCGACTTCCGAACCCTGGCTAGACGAAGTTCTTGGAACACACCATCGTTGGTGGACGCGTTCTTCCATAGTTTGGCTGACTATATCAAGGACGAGTTGGTCTCCCCATGAACTGCCTTCCACTCTTGATGAAGCCATCGCACTGACTGTCAGGATCGACAGAAGGATACAGACCCGTCGTCGTGAGAGGGGCGCCAAGGTCCACCTACTACCGGCATTCGGAGAGATCCGACTGGGCTCCTGTCATCTACTGCCACTCACCCAGGTCAGCTTGATCAGTCTGAGCCTATGGAGATTGGGCGAGCCTCCCTCACTCCTGCAGAGCGCCAGCGCCGCCTCACCTCAAACCTCTGCCTCTATTGTGGAGGTGATGGACATCGTGTGGTAACCTGCCCTTTAAAGGGCGAAGCTCACCGGGCGTAGGGGGAGTCCGGTTGAGTTCAATGACCATCCAGTCCTCCGACCGCAAACCCCTGCTGCAAGTTCACCTCCGCCTCTCTGACTCAACTCACACCCTGGCTGCTCTGGTGGATTCTGGCGCGAAGCCAACATAATGGACATCAAGCTGGCACGCCAACTGGGACTGGAGAACCTCCGTTTGACACCTCCTATTCCTGCCCGGGCACTGGACGGACACTTACTCGGATCGGTCACTCATGTCACGGCCCCGGTCTCGATGGGTCTGTCCGGAAACCATCAAGAAACTATCCAGTTTCACCTGCTCCCCTCTCCAGGCCAACCCCTCATCCTGGGTTACCCATGGCTCCGCCGGCACAACCCTCAGCTCGACTGGGTGACCGGGGTGATCAGGAGTGGGGAGAGGACTGCCACCGAACCTGCCTGCTTGCTGCCGCTACCCCCTCGGCCAGTACCTACTAACTCCGCTCCTGACCTCTCCAATGTCCCAGAATGCTACCATGGTCTCAGAGAGGTGTTTAACAAAGCAAGAGCCACATCTCTGCCCCCTCACCGACCGTACGACTGTGCCATCGACCTCCTCCCTGGAACAGCTCCTCCTAGGGGTCGTCTTTATTCGTTGTCTGCTCCTGAAAGAAAGTCCATGGAGGACTACATCAATGGCTCTCTGTCCGCAGGATTAATCCGTTCATCTTCATCTCCTGCTGGTGCTGGCTTCTTCTTTGTGGGGAAGAAGGACGGATCTCTTCGCCCCTGCATCGACTACAGGGGACTCAACGACATCACAGTGAAGAACCGTTACCCTCTGCCTCTGCTCACCTCTGCTTTTGAGTTGCTCCAGGAGCCACTGTTTTTACCAAGTTGGATCTCAGAAACGCTTACCACCTAGTGCGGATCCGGGAGGGAGATGAATGGAAAACCGCATTCAATACACCAACAGGCCACTACGAGTATCTGGTTATGCCTTTTGGCCTCACCAATGCTCCTGCTGTGTTCCAGGCTCTAGTGAATGATGTACTGCGGGACATGTTAAACAAGTTTGTCTTCGTTTACCTGGATGACATCTTAATTTACTCCAGAAACCTGTCTGAACACACCCGCCATGTCCAGCAAGTCCTTCATCGTCTTCTGGAGAATTCCCTCTACGCCAAGGCAGAGAAATGTGAGTTTCACGTCAAGACAGTGGCCTTCCTGGGGTACATAGTGGCAGAAGGAAGTATCCAAATGGATCCTGCCAAAGTATCAGCAGTCACTTCATGGCCAGTTCCGGAGAACAGAAAGAAGCTGCAACAGTTTCTGGGATTTGCTAACTTCTATAGGAAGTTTATCCGGAACTACAGTACCGTTGCTGCCCCTCTCACTGCTCTAACCAGCACCAAGCAACCCCTTCACCTGGACCCCAGCAGCCGACAAAGCCTTCAGTACCCTCAAGGTGAGGTTCACCTCCGCTCCCATCCTCCAGATGCCTGATGTGGACCGGCAATTCATTGTGGAGGTGGACGCCTCGGATGTGGGAGTTGGTGCTGTGATTTCTCAGTGGGCTGCGGAGGATAGGAAGCTCCATCCCTGTGCCTTTTTCTCACGTCGGTTGTCCCCCTCTGAGTGCAATTACGACATAGGGAACCGTGAGCTGCTGGCTGTGAAGCTTGCCTTGGAGGAGTGGCGTCACTGGCTGGAGGGGTCCACCATTCCATTTCTCGTTTGGACCGATCATAAGAACTTGGAGTACATCCGACGGCCAAACGGTTGAACTCCAGGCAGTCCCGCTGGGCCCTGTTCTTCACCAGGTTTAATTTCACTCTGTCATACCGGCCTGGATCACGCAACACCAAGCCAGACGCCCTCTCCCGTCAATTCCAGAAGGATGACACCTCCAAGGACCCTGTGTCGATTCTGCCAAGTCCCTGCATCGTTGCAGCTCTGACCTGGGCTGTTGAGGAACAGGTGCTGGAGGCTCTCCGTAACCAGCCAGGTCCCAGCACTTGCCCAGCTGACCGCCTTTTTGTCCCCGAAGACCTGAGGTCCCAGGTCATTCAGTGGGGACATGACTCCCGCCTAGCTTGTCACCCTGGCTCCACCCGCACTTACAACCTGCTCGCCCAGAGGTTCTGGTGGCCCTCTCTGAGGAAGGATGTACGGGAATTCGTCCAAGCCTGCCCCATCTGCAACCAACACAAGTCGTCCTGCCAGCCCCCAGCCGGATTGCTGCAGCCCCTGCCTGTGCCCAGACGTCCCTGGTCTCACATCGCCCTTGACTTTGTCACGGGGCTGCCCCCTTCAAGTGGCATGACCGTCATTCTCACCATCGTTGACCGTTTCAGCAAGATGGCACACTTCATTCCCCTCCCCAAGCTCCCAACCGCCAAGGAGACCGCCCAGGTGGTCCTGGAACACGTCTTCCGGATCCACGGACTGCCAAGGGATGTTGTTTCTGACCGTGGTCCACAATTCTCCTCCGCTTTTTGGAAGGAGTTCTGTCACCTGCTGGGAGCCACAGTCAGTCTGACTTCCGGATTCCATCCCCAATCCAATGGGCAGTCAGAGCGGGCTAATCAGGAGCTCGAGAAGGCACTGCGATGCATGACTTCACGCAACCCCCACTCCTGGTCGCAGCAATTGACATGGGTGGAGTACGCACACAATTCTCTGACCTGCTCTGCCATCGGTATGTCCCCTTTCCAATGTGTTTATGGATACCAGCCTCCTCTATTTGCCAGCCAGGAGGAGGAGGTTACTTGCCCATCTGCACTTGCTTTTGCCCGTCGATGTCGCCGCACCTGGTCACAAGCCCGAGCCACACTCCTCAGGTCCGTTGCCAGCTACACTACCGGGGCCAACCGTCGGAGAATTCCTGCTCCCACCTACCATGTTGGTCAAAGGGGTGTGGTTGTCATCGAAGAACCTGCCACTCAGGGTGGAGTCGCAGAAGCTGGCACCTCGGTTCATTGGCCCATTCCCTATCATAAGAGTGATTAGCCCAACTGCTGTCCGGCTCCAACTGCCTAATTCCTGAGGGTGCACCCCACTTTCCATGTGTCTAAGATTAAGCCCATCCATGAGAGTCCGCTGGTCCCTGCTGCGCCTGGTCCTCCTCCTCCACGGCTCGTCGATGGTGGTCTGGTTTACACCGTCCGCCGCCTGCTTCGGTCCAGACGGAGGGGTAGGGGTCTCCAGTACCTCATTGACTGGGAGGGCTATGGACCTGAGGAAAGGACCTGGGTGCCAGCTAGTCGGATTGTGGATAGGACTCTCATCACCGCTTTCCACCAACGGCATCCTGATCAACCTGCAATCCGTAGGGGGCCGCCCCAGAGGGGTCCCTAACCGTCCGGCCCGCTCGGCTTCCTGTCCTGTGCCTGATCCTGTCTCGGGACCTGTCCCATCTCCCGACCACGGCCCTCCGGCTTCCTCCGAGGATGAGGACGTTCACTCGGACCGTTCGGAGGAGTTCTAGCCCCTCCTCCGGCTCCCCTCCTCCGCCCGGCGTGGTGTTGCTCTTGGGACTTCTGGGGCCGTCCCTTGGGGGGTTCTGTCATGAGCCCTCTCACTCCACCGGGTTACCACCTTAATTTGTTTCCACTATCTTCCACTCTGCTCACCTCCCTCTCTCTACTCAGCCTAACTAGCTCCACCTGTCCCTGCTCTGCTCGGCTCTAATTACTCTGCCAGCTGCGCTGCATTACCCACTAACCTCTCCCAGTATTTAAGGCCCTGTCTTTCAGCTCTCCGGTGTCAGATCGTCTGCAAAGCTCACACCCGGAACCTGTTTGCTCGCGCTTCTGGCTCACCCTGGTTTTGTGACCCCGGACCTGCCTGTTTTTGGATACTCTTCTGCCTCAGGAGATCCAGACCTGCTTCTGCCATTACGACTCCTGACTACTCTTCAATCCCGGTAACTCTGACCAGCCTTCTGCCTTGCTACTACGTATGTTGGATTTCCCTTGAACTGTACTGTTGCCTGGTTTCATTCCGCCCTGTTGTGTCTGTGTCTCCCCCAGGACTTCTGGACCACCCACCACCGGCTTCATAGGGACGATCGCTGCCACCGGGGGGCACAGACCCAGCGCATTGGGACGGGATCCCTGTTACCCCTGGAGCCTTCATTCACTCCCTACTTCCCTTTTCCCTTAAGTTTAATAAACTTTCTGGTGTGACGCAATTGTGGTCCTCTGGTCGTCTGTCTGAATCGTGACAGGGACATAACAGAAGCCATAAAGTTGCATTTTAAGTCACATGCCCACTGGGCTAGTTTGTTCCCACCACAATCCACCAGGATAATGTCTGAAGGAGCCAGAAAGTTCCCCTCTACCACTCCTGCCTCTCTCAACCGAGGTACATATCTAGCGGCAAGTAGTAGTCAATGACCCACTATCTAACATCCCCTTCAGCTCAACTTTATCCTGTACTAGCACAGTGGTGTAAAAACAAACTGTCTTTCTGATTAATTTCATTGTGTTCTGAAAAATGACTGTGTTGTTCTTGGTACTGACTCACAAAAGTAAGAATACAACAGATTGGATATCATCATCAGTGGAGGAAAATAAGAATGCCCCACATTGCCTCCTCAGAACGGGAGGCTCTAGTTTTCCTGAGACCTGTCAAGTCTGTCCACATCCAGGGTTCTGTCGCTGCCCAGCCTCACTACAGTCAAAGCTCATGTGGCCCGGAGAAAAGCACTTGACGCACAGCTGGTGCATCTGACAGTGAGCTTTCGGTCCAGTGATTAGTGCTCGCTCCACAGTCAGCGCACTCATGCTGACGTTTGTGGAACTGTTTACTGGGTCTACATTTAACATGTTTCAAGTCATTTAAGGAGACGTCTTATCCAGAGCGACTTACAGTTAGTGCATACGTAACTTTTCTCATACCCCGTGGGAATCGAACCCATAACCCTGGCGTTGCAAACACCATGCTCTACGAACTGAGACCGTCCATTCCCTCCACTACCCTAGGCGACGCGGTCAGCGCCTGTCATGGAGTCTCCGGTCGGTCGACAGAGCCTGGATTAACATGGATCTCCAGT